>NC_053450.1:54161950-54433900 GCF_015227805.2 Hirundo rustica | reverse complement strand
AAGGAAGGAAGGAAGGAAGGAAGGAAAAGGAGTCCCCTGAGAGATTTAAACTATTTCGATTAAAAAAAAAAAAAAAAAAAAAAAAAAAAAAAGGAAACGCCTTTAGCACACCAAAGCAGACAGGAGTAAAAGAACTGATTAAACTGTTTAATCAAAAAAGATGCTTAGTTAGAAAGAAAACTTAAAGGATAAATAAAAGACATTTACAGGATTTCACTCCAAGAAGCACAGTAGATAGTACTCTGGAATTTTCTGCATATTCACACCTGCAGTAGGGTGCCTTTGTTTGAAGCTCTTTTGTTGGGTATGGACAATAAAGAGGATAGTGGCCCTAGGAAGGTGTCAAGGAAAAAAATGTTGCATCACTAAAAAACTTGAGAGTACTATCATGTGAGATTCCAAATGGCTGAGATATGGCAGCTCCCATCAGTGACATTTGTAGATGTTGGACCCCATGGAAAAAATTGAAATCCCACTGAACTAGAAAATCTTTAATTTAAGAAGCTCAGTCAGCCTCTAACACATGGACCTCATTCTTTCACACATCCCTTACCTTTCTTATCCATCACATTTCACTTGTATTATGCCAGATGCCTATAGTGAAAAATTTAGATTAAAACTGATCCAGATTTTTTTAAGGGAAGTCCTAGTGTTTCAGCTGTGCCAGAACAAGGAGAGAAGCCAGAGGAGTGGTAGAGATAACAGGTAGAGGGAACACCTTCTTCTTGAAATACTGGAATACAACATGCCCTAAACTGTCATAAATGTGTCATGCTGGATGCAGTTGACACTGCAAAAGATACATGGGTGTATCTGCAAGGTGGAACTGCAATGTTTCTGAAAAGGGCTGGAAAGATCTTTCAGTTCACTGGTGGGAATGGGGGTGGAGGAGACAGACATACTCCAAAAATTCCAATTCTGCCTTAGCTTCTGCTAGCTAATCCAACTATTTCCCTTGCAGCAATTGAGCACTCTCAGCTTACCAAATGCATAGAAAATGTTTTGAATAGAGTTTGACTCTTCTGAGCTGAGTGCTCAGACTCTGAGTGAGAAATCTAATCCAATAGAAGAGCTTAGAGCAGGATCATCTTTTCCAGCAGCTTGTAGATGACTGCCATTTTCTAGAAGTTTGTCCCATCTTTGTCCCACCTTTAAGACATTTCTTCTCACCATCCAAACAATGGTATTCATGCTAAATAGTTACAGAGAACACATTGCATCCATACTTACAAAATGCTAATTCTGTGCAAGCTAGTTCTTCTTGGACAATGCCGGTCTGTGTGGAGAACCATCTTTAGAAAGAGCAGTTAAAGACCCTCAAAAAAAAAAAAAAAAAAAAGATGAGAAGTAGTGCACTTGTACAGAAGTAAAGCATCCTTGAAGATAACATATTCAGCTTTCAGGATTCAGAGCAGCCTATTAGGAAATTATGACATTGAGCGTGTTTCCAAAGGTGTCTGCTACAACGGTGGGGAGATGCTAGTAAGCACCTCTGCTTCCTGGGGACATGTAGTCCCTATGGCAGATGCCTACAACTTTTCAACCCCATTTGTTCTGTTATTCTACCACTGTGATGGGTAAAAAAAAGACAATCCAAATGTCCTTAAGTCATGTAGCTCCCACGCGACAGAGCACAAAGCTCCTTTTCAGTCCTGGAAAAGAGTTTACTCCAAAAAAATTCACCTGAAAAGTGTTCTCGTTTTGGAACAGTGTGTTTCAATTATGTTCTCGTTCCCTGAAAATGTGCTAACAAATTCTTATGTGCTACTCTAATTGCATCTCAAAGAGTCAACCACCTGTAACGCTTTCAGCATGTTTGAAATATTTATCTGAGGAATTAATTCAGCTGTTTCTCTTCTAGTGGTTCTGAAGTCCTACATTCCCTCTGAAACACTATCACACAGGGTGTTCACTTGTATGGCCTCCAGGTTTTGCAGCCCTGGTGCATCATCTGACTCTTTTCACCTGAAATTCTTAAGCTGAGGAAGAGGGACTCTCAAAATCCTGCAAGTCAAGGTGCTGGAGGAACTAACCTAAAAATTTTTAGTTAAAAAAAAAAATCACCAACCTGGTCCTGCTTTCCTACACGTCCAGTAACTCAGAAAAAAGGAACTGTGATGCTGAATGTATCCTTGCTGGTGTCAAAGCTGGTAGATAACAAACTGCATAGGTCAATTTATACTAGTCAAACCAATTATTTTCAGGCATCAAGCAGCACTGCCAAATGAATGGTAACATTCTGCTACCTTTAGTCCAGCTTTCAAGGTTTTCTGTACAACTGTGACAACACAATGCTTCCTCAGTCTCTTGTGGGGATGGTTTGGTTAGGGATTTCCTTCATTTTAATTTCTTTTCTTAAGAGCAGGCGAAAAAAATAAGAGCTAGGAAAGTAGCCAGAAAGCAATACTGCATGTCTCTGTGACAGAGGAAAAAGAGAATACTGTTTGAAAATAGGAGTACAGACAGGAATAAATGTTTCCCCAGTGATACTTCCATGAACATTATCAAATCTTCCCCAGTGTAAGTACATGTGTATGCACACATGCACTAAAATCTCATTCATACATCCGTAGACAAGTGAGTCTTGTTTTTTATAGCATGGTGATAGAGAGAGCCACAATCAAGACAAGTCAAATTTAAACAAAACCTTCTTGCTTTTGGAGGAGTGTCCTTAATAGACAACTGAAAAAAAAGGGGGTTTCTGGGGTTTCATCTATTTTTAAATATCATTGCATATTGGGTGGTAGGGGCAGGTGGGGGGAGGTGGAAATTTGGAATATGGAAATGTATAGAAAGCCCTGGGGTCATTAGGGATAAACACATAGTAAAAGAATCTTTATTCAGATATGTCACCAAAGGGAATTGTACATCCAAAAGGATGAACAATTGCATTGCTTCTGGAAACACCTGCATCTGCAGCTGAGAAAACACTGCATTATTTAGGTCTTATTTGTCATATCAACAAATGCCTCAGGCTTTTTGCTCCCTGCATCATTCCCATTGCTATTGCAAAATTAAGAACTCTGTTAACTCTGAAGGGTCATTTTTTGGTTCCTTTCATTTTGTGCATTTGATTAATTCTAGCTCAAAAAAAATTGTTAGTATCCATCAACTATTTTAATCATAAGGTGTTTTGTTCAATACTTTTTCCATTTTATCTTCTCTTATAGAGTAATTGTAGAGAATTCTGATTAAAATCATCCTTATTTGGCTATTCCAAATAAGAAATTAGGAAATTACAACATGCAGGGAAATCTGCTGGCCGATTTCTTTGTCATAGGGGATGACATCATTCATATGAGCACCATATGACCCCGAAAAACTGAAACAGGTGTTTCATAGAGCTTTCACAACATAAACCAAATCTTTCTGGGTATGAAAATTTAGCGACAATTGCAAACCCTGCCATCTGGCACTGTAGTGTCTCAATTATTTCCTTAGCAGTTTCCTGTTAGCAAAGTATTAAAAATAATTTAAAAAAAAAATAAAAATTAAAAAGAGAGATAATTTTGCAGAAAACCTTATTAAAAAGGTGACTTTTCAAGTCTGTTTCAGCAATGGTGTATATATGTATACGGATGTGTACATAAGAATGTGTAAGAATATAAAATCCATAAAAATAAGTAGCTTTTAATTGATATGAAAACCTCAGGCACTCAATGTCAAGTAAATCTCCTCAGCGGTAACAACACACACTAATTTTAACTCAATGGAAAATTGCACAGAATTATTATCATATTTTTCTTTCCTTTTTAAATTAAGTATTAATGCTAGTTTCTATGCCATCCTAGCTAGCATTTCTTTCAACAAAACTTCTGAAGATTCATAGGATATCATAAATTGGCATGGGGCAGATAGACATGATTCTTTTTCCAGCAGTGCATGAAGAGACAGACCAGCAAGAAGGCAATCTAGGGATTCAATCTTAGCTCCACACTTTTGCTTACTTATTTGTCATATGTGATTCTTCTGCTGACTTTTACTTGCCTCCCCCCGAGTCTTTAGTCTTAATACTAACTTCATTTTTTTTTTATTTTATTTTTTTGAAGTGCAGTCTAAACATTTAGGGAAGATATTTGTTCCACATAGACTGAAAATTTAGACCTGAGTCTGCCTAACAGACAGCAAATCACCCCTGACCTGAACATAGCTCCTTAAAGCAGGAGCTGTGCAGGCTTTTCACCAAAGATTACCTTGGACCTTATGGCTAAGACTGGACAAGAGACACTGTATCCAGAGAATGATCCTGTCAAGGCAATACTACTTCAAAATATCCCTATAGAAGCCTTTATTAAGGCAGCTTTTTACATTATGCTGCTATCAAATGTCAAGATTTTTTCACTTTCACAAGGAAAAATAATACCTGTGTTTCTCTGGGGCTGAATTACATTTTAGAGTTGCAATCAAGCCCTTCAATCAGGACAACTACAAGTATCTTACACATTCAAATGTATTTTAATAAAAGCCATGACTTCTTAATGATATTTAATAGCCTGTATTTAACACCTAATCTGTGTTGTTTCTGAAAAAAAAAATCCTCTTTGATATAAACTTATTATCCACACAATGTTAAGCCATAAAATATGCTAAGTTGCTGACTGCATAGCATCATCAATTAACTTTATTTTTCATTTTGCTGAAGGAGAGGAGGTTTCTGTTTGCAGGTCTTTCATCACACACTGCACATTCAAAAGTAAAGAGTGGCTCTTTAGAGCCACTAAGAAAAATTTTCAGTTGCTAATGTGTGTGCAGATTTTCCCAAGCAGCCAGACTGTAGGTGGCTATGATTTATCACTGTTTCAATTATATCTAAGTAGGACTTCTGAATGAGACAGACACATAGCACAACATCTTCCAAAGTAAATATTATAAAAAGCAAATTTTTAAAATTCAGTGTAATTCTTGAATGAGTGATATTTCTTGTTTCTCCCCTCGCAATGACATTTTAAATAATTCTCCTATTATAAATGTGTTTACATATGATTTTCTCATTTTGTCTTTTTTCAGTGTAATTTCTCAGGGATAGGGGTAATTTACATTTGTGCTCCATGGGATCACAACCACACTCTTCACATATAACAAACAGCATCATGCCAGCTGTTTGTCTGTGCTGTGGTGCAGGGTAATTGCACTGCGACTTTTCTGTTCTGCCAGTTTTTATTTGCACACTTCAAAGGCAAGCTTGAACTAGACCAGGGTTAGTGTATTTCTGAGTCCAATGCATTTTCAGACAGCTGAATTTCAAGAAAAAACATAAAATTCCTAAATATTTTTAAAGTTTAATTTGTAAATGACTACCAGAGTCCAGTTTCAAAACAGGTATTTTCTAGATTTAGATTCAGAAATTCTCTGTTCCTGTCACACTGAGAGATACTTACTTTTTACAATTATTGGTAAAAGACATCTATAATGCAAATTGAAAACTGTCTAGTAGATCAATCTTTCAGTGAAATCAGCCTATATAGCTACAGAGAAAGGATGGCAGTAACAAATAAAGGAGAGTCAGTGTGGTGGTGCAGAACTGTTTTATTAGGTTTTTATAAGAAGTTTATGTTATGGTTCATTTCACTGTATCCCCAATGTTGTAACCCTTTTTGTGTTGTCTGTATAACAAGGTGTTTTGTGTCAGTCCTCCCACCCCCCTCTCTGGGGCAGCTTGTCTATCACTTTGAGGGGCCCTCCCAGGTTGTGAAATCTCAGGGAGAGGGCTTCAGGTGATAGGCCCCCTGGGGGGAATTCCTTTAGCTTTGGATTTTAGTGGTCCAAGGCTTGGGGATGGGCACACCTTGTTATCCCCTGAATCCCCTGATTTGTTGCCTTGTTGTACCCCCCTGGAACCCCTCCCCCGCTTATAGGGGGTAGGAGGGAGGAAAAAACTCTCTCTGCATCTCTCCCTCAGCGTCTCAGCTCGGAGCTCTGAGCCTCGCTGCTCCTCAACTCTGGAGCTAATAAACATCTTTTAACCTGCTAAGCTGAGAGCCAGCCTTTTCTCTTCTGCTGCTGTTGCTGTCCCAACACGTTTGGGGTTCAGCTGCTAAGCCAAGAAGCCAAAAAGAACTGGAAACTTCTCTGCCTGGGTTGACTCGAGCTAGCCAGAGGTCATCTCCCGCCCGGTGTGGGACGGAACCAGACACAAGTCAGTGTATCCAAAAATTAAGACTCAGGCTAATATTTACCAGAGGTGTGGATGAACAAGACAGAAAGGGCACTCATTAGAGGATGTAGAAATACTAGAAAGAGCAACATCTAATTACTCCAGCCTCAGATTCAGCAGTTTTGACTTGGAAAAAGCAGAACCCTTCACTTTCACAGCAGGACAGCCTTTGTCAACACATCTCCTGTAGCAATTAAATTTCTCATTTCTCAGCAAAGTAAAACACAGACTAGCTTCTCTTTGGAAGCAAGGGCTTTTGCACAAACAAGTGCAGCAGTCTGATAGCCCATAGCAGAAGGTGCTGATTGCAAGGCAGAATAAACACTGACAAAGTAGCAAAAAGGACAAAGTTTCAACAGAAAAGTCAATCTTGTATAAAAACATGCTTCCTGCCCATGATTCAGAAAATCTTGAGAAATAGATGACTTTCACTGAGGCCTTTATACCTGAAAATGTTCAAATTCTCATTCATTACTTTCATATTGAAGTAATGTAAGAAAGGTACATAGAGACTGAGAACAATGAAAGAGCTCCACATCCCATTAGCGATAATTGAAAGCTCTCCTCTGTGTCCTGAACAGCTTAAATCAATGTTGATATCTCCTGACACATCACAGCACAGTCAGTCCTCAAATCCTTTCAACAAACAACCCAGTACTGGCAAGCATTCCACACACTTCGTGTTGCAGAGATTTGCTCTTTCTTCTATACTTATCTACTTTGTTAAACCCAGGCTGATGCTACTTTTACAAAATTTTAAAGGAAGAAAACTACTATGTCTCTTAATTTCTGAAATTTATTTAACTATTTTATGTCAAGGTGTAAGTCATGTTCTTGTTGCAATCAGCAGTGCAGTTCAATTCTCATTATTGCGTGTGTGGAATGTAAATTTTCTTAGAAAGATCAAAACAATCAGTGATTGTTAAGAGAGATATTGCAATGCATTGCAATCTCTCATTTGAAAAGGTCCACCTCAATAATTCTTTAGTCATCCATGGACAAAAGGATTGACATTTGAGAGTTTTCTTCATTCTGTCTTTCTCCATCTACTGCAATTATAGGGGAGATATCAGATGCTGGAGAAGTGCTGATTAATTAGTGCTTTCAATTCCCACCAAGCATGCACACTGCTGTATTTCCAAACAATTTACGTAGTCTTTCTGCTTTGCCCAAATACTTGTTCATCACTGTAGGATGGCAGTCTTTTGACCTTCTTTTATCTGCAGTTCAAAATCCCATCTTACTGAACTGCATAGTTTCTTTCCACTGTAAGATTAAACAGCAAGATGCATCAGTTTCTTTCACTTTTTCACCAACTATGTTGAGGTGAGACTTTTTGATCCTTTTTCTGGCCCTTACAGGTAAATGCTAACTGAACTCCATCAATAAAGAAGAGACTAGAGGACTGCATCTGATCCTGAGTACAGTCTCCAGTTTCATCTGTGTCATCTGTAGCATTGCCAGTTTTACTCTTTGGTTAAAATTATTTGAGCTGATATTCTGAAACTCTAGCGCAGCCTATGTCTTCTTTCCAAAGAGCTGATGCTTTGCAGTATCTTTTCATCCTCACTTTATTCCTGAAGCTGAGTTTGGTTCTTGAATAAATTATAGGGCCATGAGATTTTTAACACCAAGTAAAATCCTCTGATGTTATGTATGTTAACATATAAAATTTCTTTCGTAAATTGCTGCTGTCCTTGTCTTCTTGTGATCCATAGCAGCATCATGCTGCTATGAATACATGAGTCTGCAACACCCAGAAGGCAGAAAGATTATGCTTTGATCAGGAAAATGTCTTTCATTACCACTGGGGGGGGGGGGGGCGGGACGTGTTTCAGTTTTTGAGGTACTGAGGCCAGAAATCAGACCCAACAGTGTTCAGCGAACTAAACTAAAACATACAACACAATAGAGATTCTGTGGAAAATTACATGATGACCATATTCAAACCAATTATAGTCAGACAAAGAACTTCTAATAAACCTCTACACTGTGGAGATCAGATTCATGGAATCCTCTACCCTGCTGCTTCTCCACGTCTTC
This sequence comes from Hirundo rustica, assembly GCF_015227805.2. Classification (NCBI taxonomy): domain Eukaryota; kingdom Metazoa; phylum Chordata; class Aves; order Passeriformes; family Hirundinidae; genus Hirundo; species Hirundo rustica. Next base: position 54,425,703 of record NC_053450.1, on the reverse strand, counting down.
ACCAAATGATGGTCTTGTTCTATCTGGAGATGGTCAATATAAGCTGAATTTGTGGCACACATAAACAAGGCAAATGGATATTTCTGTAGAAGGGAATAAGGAGTAACAGCCTAACAGAGACCCACACAAAGGTCTACAGAACTAAGGTTTTAAAGAAGAGTCAGGACTTGTGGATAATATTGATGGAAATTGTTGCCAAACACGAAATAACCATAACTACATGGGATCAACACTGTCTCTTTTCATCATTGATGAAAACACAGGTCCTGGTTTCTGAAGTGTTTGATTTATTTATATAACACATCTTAGAAGACAATTCTCTCTCCATTAAAATCCATTGAATCTGAAAAATGTATTATAGCTACTCAAGATTTTGACTTTGTACAGCAAGCATAAATAACGCTTTGGTAGTTAGGCTCACCTTGGTTTAATTCTATTTGCAACAAAGGCCCTTAACAAGAATTTTCTCTTTAATGATGTGTTTTCCACATGATCTGTAATTAAACGCTGTCCACATGTCTTCTCCTAGTAAGTAAACTGTAGTCTGGATAATTCCTCTTTCCACACAGCTAGATCTAACAAAGATGCAAAAAACCCAGTGTATTTTGCAAAACAACAAGCTCTGCCCATGCAGCAGCTAATTGGAATTCATCAAAATATTATCAGCTTGTGAAGATTAATTCATAAAGGTAGCATAACGCCAAGGTATTTCAAGTGCAGAGATGAGCAACTGGGAGAGAAAGCACCCTTTGGGTGCAGTAGTCTCTTAGTTTTAATCTTAAATTCTTTTTGTATCTAGAGATCTATCGACTTCTGCTAGACACATGGAATACATTAAATGGCAAGAGTTGGATTCCAGGTTTCAGTAGTTTTCACTGTGAGCTTCATAAAGAAAAATTAAATTTATGAGCATAATTTTTTTTCTCTTCACACTTACATGTATTATATTTGGGAAATATCCACAGCCAAATTACCTGGCAACACAGATTAGCTGTTGTGGCAAAAGTAATCTGTATCTGCTCATCTGTAAACATTAATATATCCAACAGAATAACTATACGAATTGCTGATGGTTGTTTCTCTTCTTCTTCAGTACCATTGACAGGGAATTCTGCTGAAGACCAAAGTGTGGTTAATCTATAAACAGAAATAGAACAATATTTTTATAATACTCTGATACACATGCAATTCTTGAAAGCAGAAACAAATAATTTGCTCTACCCCTGCTCTTGAAATACAGCCTAAGGAATTTGAAAAGAGAAGTCTGGAGGAAGATGCAGTGAGGGAATCCCATTCTACAATGGGATTGCCAGGTGGGAAGGATGGACCTAGAGCCTGGGAGGCTCTTGCACCCTCTCTGACTGGGGACAAGAGTACTTACACAGCACCAATTCAAGCATTAGCCTGTAAAAGCCTGTTCCTCATAGCTGACGAAATTGCAGAGGTCTTTACTTAATAAAAGTGAGGGATTCTTTAGTTAGGCTTGACAGCTAAGAAAAGCTTGCAATATAAAAGCACTGTGTCTGCTTTTCACAGCTCAGGGAGTTCAGTGGGAACAGTTTTGAATACAAATGGGCAATAAACCACCAATTATGAAAGAATCCAATTAGCTTGTTCTTGAACACTGAATATTTGCTTTGCATAAATATTCCTGATTATGCACTTGAAGAATGAGGAAAATCTAATTTTGGAGATCAGAGGAGGGACAATTTTCCACCTACTTTCAAAAGCAATGCCAAAATGTTTTGGGGTAGGGTTGGTTCACAGTGATAGAGAAAAGAAAAAAAAAAAAAAAAAAAAAAAAAAAAAAAAAAAAAAAAAAAAGGGAGGGGGTGGAAAAAAAACACCTGTGTGGTGCAGTTGACACACTGGAGGTAAGGGATGACATTCACAGGGACTTTGCCACACTTGAGAGGTGGAACTCTGCAAACCTTATGAGATTCAACAAAGTAAAGTGAAAGGTCCTGCACCTGGGTTGTGGCAGTCCCAACACACCTAGAGGCTGGGTGGGAAGTGGTTGAGAGCAGCCCTGCGGAAAAAGATTTGGATGTGATGCTTGATGAAAACCTCAACATGAGCTAAGCTCACAGCCCAGAAAGCCAATGAAATACTGGGTTGCATCAACAGGAGCATGGCCAGCAGGTCACAGGAGGTAATTCTGCCCTTCAACTCTGCTCTTGTGGGACCCAACCTGGAGTGCTGCATGCAGCTCTGGGGCCCCCAACCTAAGAATGTGGAACTGTTGGAGCAAGTCAGCAGGAGGGCCACAAAATCAGTAAGAGGACTGCAGCACCTCCTCTGCAAAGACAGGCTGATAAAATCGGGGCTGTTCAACCTGAAGAAGAGAGAGTTGCATGGAGATGTCATAGCAACCTTCCCTTAGTTGCTTAGTAGTATCTGAAGGAGACTACAGGGAAGCCAGAGTAGGACTCTGTCAGGAACAGTAGTGATAAGACAAGGAGTAATGGCTTTAAACTGAAAGAGAGGAAATTTAAGTTAGATATTAGGAAGAAATTCTTTACAGTGAGGGTGCTTAGACACAGGAACAGTTTGCCCAGAGAAGTCATGGAGTCCCTGATCCTGCCAGCGTTCAAGGTAAGGTTGGATAATGCCCTGAGCAACCTGGTCTACTGGGAGGTGTCCCTGCCAATTGCAGTGGGGGTGGGGTCTAGATGATCTTTAAAGTTCCTTCCAACCCTTAATGTTCTAAAAGTGGAAAGATAACTGTAAAACACTGCTATAAGTGCAAATCCTGTCAAGAACTGCAAGGAAAACAGCGCTACACTAAAAACACTTTTCAATAACTGTATATTATATTTACATATTAGAAAAGTTCCCCTGGTTTAAATTCGGGTTTAGCATTAAGTTGAGAGCAGAATGTAGTTATTGTTGCATCTTGGCGGACATGCAGAACTGGGAACAGCGCTGGTGTCCTTATTGTCATGTTGAATTTAATGTCTTTCTTCCAGGTATGTTCCTCGCTAGATGAAAACCAAAGCATTATGTTAAGCTACTTTGAATATTCCTTTTCTGTGATGCATAGTTTTGCAAACTGACAATAGAAATCTTTTTCTCATACAGTTTACCTGCAATATTTCTGTTCTCATCAGTTTCTTGTCTCTTAAGACACACCTCTTTTTTAACACAATGCCTTGAATAAGCTTTCTATAAACACTGCTTATTTTTTTTGTATCCTCCCTTTTTGTTTGTTTGAGAGGTCTTTCAATTCAGTTTGACTGAATCTATATTTTGAAATCTACTGCATGGAACTGGAAAATAAGAAAGTGAAATTAAGAACTCATAATTTGTTTGAATGCTGGGCCACCAATATTATTGTGACTGTCCACTTTCATGCTCACTTCATAGGGGAAATAGAGACTGTTTACTTTGCCCATCAGTGCTACTGAGCCAGCAACCACTCAAAACTCAATAGTGTTTGCACAAAAAAAAAAAAAAAAAAGTAGCAAAATCGCTTTAAAAAATGTTTTTAACGTCTGACATCTTCATTGAGGGAAAAGGGATGTCATGTTTATCCCTCTGTAATTTTTGTCTAAGTGAATCCTCAAATATCCTGCCGTGTCTATTTTCAGGAATATTTCTATGCTTAAACAATCGGGTTTTCAGCCTCCAGAGGGACTGGTTAAGCTCATTTAATTCTTTTAAACTTAATTAAGTTAGCATTAGGAACAGCATAAAATAATGTGGTTATTTAATTTCTTTAAAATACACATAAGAAAAAGCTGATACTTTTTATTTTTGTGATTTAAGATTTATAAATGTAATATCTGAGCCAAACTTTCAAAACAAGCCCTGACATTAATGACAGTAAATCTTAGTTTCTGCCCAGGTCTGTTTTCCATAGAGTGGGAGAATTCATACAAGAGCACTGACTCAAATTCTGCACCACCTGATTGACTCCATTTAGATCCAAATGATTTGTCGTGGTGCACATTAATGCAGCTTTTGACCCATTTTGAACAGGAGGAGTGACAGGGAAGCGTGCTGTGTTGTTAAAAGCAAGCTGCTTCTGCAAGAAGCTGACTCCCTTTCCTTGTACCTTGCCATCCCTGCATGCAAATTAGGATGATTAGCCTACAGAACTGAAGGCATTTGTGATTCAAAACTGCAGTGATATGTTTTGGCAGGAGACAAAAAGCAACAGGATCAGAACTTGCATCCTCTGAAGGATGAACTTTACTGCTGCTGCTTGACAGCGAGTGTAATAAATGTGCCTCACAAGTAACTGGACAGATATGCTAGGAAAAGGATCACATGATGAACTCCATGCTGCCAGCTTCTCCATAGCCTGCAGAACTATGTGAGAGAAGACCAGATGGGCAAATAAAAACATCTTCTGTATCATTCCATAGGTGAATTAATTAAGGTAGACAAATGGGCTTCCTGTTAGAGGTAAAGTGTCAGTACAAGTGGGTGAACTGACAATAACAGCCATGAAAGTGATGAGAGAGCAGTATAGGAAAAGAATGGCAAAAGAAAAAGAAAGTATCAGAATTAATACATATTTTCCCTTTCATTAAAAAATTCTTTTGTAGGATAAAGAATTTCTATTTCTTCTGAAATAATTTCTTCAAATTCCAATGTGTCTACATTATGTTCTCTCTTAGTCAAAAGTGTTGTAACATGACAGAATAATTAGAAAAATATTTACAAATTAATTAAATTCTTGAATACCTTGTAGCAATTATTTAATTGACACATGAGGAAGAAAATACAAAGGGGTAGAGAGCAGTGGGAACAGGATGAGAAGCATCATAAAAGATGTAACAGCTGTAACTTCAAATAAATATTCTCCTGAAGAGAAGCCAAAAACCTGACAACAGAAGCAGTAGGGTTTCAGTAAGCAAGGAAATATACACTCATCTCTTTATCAAATGATCTACCTATTTGATCACTCTGCTGCCTTTTTTTAGCACATTTGACCACGGTGATTCAAGTCTACAAGGGGAGACTGGTAAACACCAGTTTTTTGTTCTGGCTTTTCTCACATCAAGGGCAGTGTTCCATGAAGGCAGCACCAGAAGCATCATGCCCAGCCATGAGGCAGGACAGATACTGAAGTTGCCCTTGTACTGTATTCTTAAACAGTACAAGGACAACTTCAGGATCAGAGGCAGTTAGGGATTCAGGATGCCAGTGCTCCATACCATCAAGCCATGCCCATGGGAAATGTCAAAAGCCAGCTTCTGCTAAAGTTTCTTGTATGGTCTGCTCACCTCATTGTTCATTTGCAAAACTAAACACTCAAGCCAGAGGATACATCAGCAAGTTGAGCTGCCACGTTCTCACACAGATAAAGAATGTTTTCCCTTGGAAGATATCAGAGAGAAAGCAGAAATAATCCAGAGACTCTCTGGCCTTATGACCTTACCTGCCAGGTTGAAAGAATCAGGCAAAGAAAGGTGCCAAACCAGTTAGCTCAGTCTGAAGAAATCCCACTGAGGAGACTCTACAGGTCCAACAAGTCCAAGAACACATCTGCAGTTGTCCTGGAAATTGCACAAAGCTCGCAGCATTGACAAATTAGCCAGCACCAGGTAATTTTTTGCAGTATTTTTCTGAACTTGTGTTCTTAAATTCCATTTCCACTAGATAACTGATTTATTTAATGCCTTCCTTATCTCGGTTAAGCAATTTGTCCCACTGTGTGTCCTTGGAAAATAAGCTGTTTAAAATTTTAGCTGCATAGGTTTCTGTCAGCTTTGGCATATTATTTAATTGTAAGTTTCATAAGGCTAAAATAGAAAGACTTTACTGACCTTTAAAATAGTTTAGATTTCACCTTTATGAATTTCCTGTTACTGTATTGTACATAGCTTATTTTACTACTCTAGCCAACTCCCTGCATATCTTGATTTCTCTGTTAAAATCATGAAATCTGGGGTTGCTTGGTACAGATTCAAGAAGTGACACTATACATGTGTTATCAAAAAAGTGATGGTATATAATCTTGATCTTTTTTACATAATAGCATTTTGCAGTACCAGGAGAGTGTCTGACCTTTGAAGTTATTACTAAGTATAAAGTTAGATATTCAAAGAGAAAAAGAGTTCTTCCGATATTCAGCCCATTTCTAATGGAGAAAATTAGTCTGGCAGGATTTCTGTGTTGCATAAAATAAAAAAGGTTTGTATTGTTTAGATTACAGAGGAGATGTAAAAGGAGCAATGATAAAGTTACACCAGATAAGCAGTAGAACCATTAAGGCTAGTCAGAGCTTTCCTCATTTAACAAAGAACCAGGAAAAAACTGAAGTACATACTTGTATATATTTTTCTGCCCCATGAAGCTTAGTTAAGCATGAGAAAATAAGATATGTAGAGGCAAAATAAGAATGTGAAATTGCACAGAGTTTGTGAGCTTCACTCAACTTTGCACCAAAAGTGATTACAAATCTCTGAGTTTGAGTCATTTTTCAAGTTTCAAAATCCTGCCTTAACCTCTTTTTCAATTCTTCCATATAAGAAAGCAAGTAAATGTTGCTACATTTTCAAAGACAGTGACAAACTCTCTTGAGAGCAAGTTTTCATATAATTGGACATTTAGAGAAGAGTGTTGCGTCCTATGGTGACACTTTTATCATTGGCCCCTCTCATGGACAGAATAAAACAGATTGGTCTAACTTTAACAAAAAAGCAGACATAAGCCTAAGTAGATGTCTTTTATCTACATTCTTACTTCAAGAGACTTCAATATAGAACATTCCACTTGGAACTTACATAACAGTTAAATCAGAATATAAATGTTACTCATTAAACAGGATTAGATTATGGAGACCAAGTATACAGTGCTTGCTCTTATATTGGTGATTGTAACAGTAATGGTAACAGGGTACTGCTTTAAAGCCAGCCAAGAAAATATTCAGCTCCCATGTATTATCTAAACATCTTTCCACCAAATACAGATAGATGCAATTTTCTCTCCAAGGTTTAACAAAGGCTTGAAAACATTGTGCTTCATTGAATGCAGTTGCAGGACCATTGACATCCATATAGCTGGGAGAGATTCAACTATCACCAAAAGAAAAGCCAAGAGGGGGGAAGAAAAGCAAAGACTCTTTGCTTTTAGCTCAGATGCTTACTGACTATAACCACAATTATTAAAAAATATTTCACTGTTGGGGGTTAAGTTTTCCTGTGGAATTTTTTCCCCCTCATAAGTTACTAGGAGACTAAATACTAATAGTTAAAGGGTGTTCAACCTGGACAAATGAAGTTGATCACTTAGTTGTGGGGAAGGAAAAAGGCTCCCGTGAGCTGAGGGTGGGGGTTCTTATTTCGGCTCTCGGTTTTCCGGGAGGAGGACGGTTGAGCGACGGGTAGCTGCACGGATTCCACGGTTAACGGAGGGGTTCGGTCCTGAGAATTCTATCATCTGTTGGAGCACCCAGGAATTCAGAGGTTTTTTTCGCCTGCCCTGCTGGATTTTGGGTCAGCCCGGGTCCAGCCGCTGCAGCTCCTCCAGCACTGCTCACTTCGCTGGGACACCCCCTGTCTGCTGGGGACAATCCACCACTTCCAGCCACCAGCCCTGGAGTTTCCACCGTTTCGGTTTGATGCTCTCGGGGTCCCAAGAGATCAGACTGCCTGGGGCTGGTGAGACAAAGCCCCTCGGGGTTCTTGGCTCTGTTTTACTGTTATTATAATTGCTGTTGTTGTTTGTCTGTCCTGTTATATTTACTAGTAAAGGACTGTTATTCCTTTCCTCATAGCTCTGACTGAAAAGTTTTGGGGTTTTTTTTTAATCTTCCAAATTATAATAACACGGAGGGAAGGATTGGAATTCCCCATTCCTAGAGAGGCCTGCCTCTCCCTAGCAGATACCTGTCTTTTCAAACCAAGATATTCACTTTTTTACATTTATACTTTTTTAGGCAGAACTGATTTCCATTCCATACTGTAACATAAATACCTCCCAGATAATGAGAAACTCAATTTCTATCACCCTTCTTGTTTGATTGCAATTAGCACAGATGAAGAATTGTCAACACAAATGCTTTCAACAACATAAGCAGGCTTTTCCTAAGACACCCCAAGAAGTCAGTAATGTGCAATTTATGTGGAACAAATATGGGAGATGCAAGATTAATCCTGTCAAGAAAAAACAATATGAAGGTTGTCAGCCAAATTATACCTTTCTGTGGGCTGCTACCTTGAGACTGATATTTTACACCCAAAAAATTTACACTGCTGCTCAGCAGAGAAGACTAGAAGAATCAAAAGTGCCACAGTGCTCAAAACTGAGAGCGAGCTCATGAAACCTCATGCTCAAATTCAAAAGATCTGGAAAATTCATGGACTCTGGACCTTTACCAGGAGCAGTCAAGCAAATACAGAGTAATGTTGGAAAGGAATTAAACAGGAGTGCCAGTGCAGCCTTTAAATTACTTCTATAAAACAGAAGAAATAAAATTATGTAGTATAAAATTCATTCTACATGCATAAGGAAAAGGGGGCAAGAAACCTCTTCAGATGCTACAGCTGAGACATATCTGTCTTAATTATTTTTACGGTGTCTGATACAGTTTGGACTGTGCAAATTCACACTCAAACCTTCCCAGGAAAGGTTTGTGAGGGGTCACAAACAACTGCCAGTCAATCACCCCAGTTTGCAGAGTTAGAAAGATTAATTAGTAGCATTAATTGATTGAAGTCATTCAATGCCAGCCAGCATTCAAGCCAAGAGCAGTTGGATGCCTATTTAATTTGCTATCGTGGGCACTGCTGGATGGATTCAAGAAAGACTCTGAGGATGATCTTCATTTACACCATGTGGTAATTCCTGAATGGGGATTTGAGCTGCAACATATTTTAGGGGCAGGGAGATGGGGCTGTGATGGGGCTCTTGGAGCTGGCCTGGAGGCACAAGACAGCCTTGGGCTCCCCCCACAGAGGCCACCTTGCAGTAACAGCAGTGCCCCTTGCTCTGTCCTCTGCTGCTTCTCCTCATACACTCTCAGAGGCACTCAGGCGCAGTTAAACTACGCATAAGTAATCCTGCAAATCATTTAAGTTACCAAAAGGCTGAGCACATGCATGGAATTTTCTGTAACTTTTCACTTTACTGATCTTACTTTTCTTCATTAAACTGAAGGGATTCTTGAAATCCAGCTGGTCCGTAGTTTTTTTGCAGTTATATCCTGGTTACAAGGAAAGGCTCTGCACAAAAGTACATTATCCATTTTTGGGAAACAGAATGTTCCCATTTGGGAGAAATTTAGGCAGTTTCTGTCATCCCAGGAGATGGTAGCCACAGCAACAAGGACTCCTCACAGTCTTCTGCTCAGACTTTCCAGTGGCAGCACCAGATACATTGGGTCTCCTAAACCAATGCAACCCATTCATGCTATGTCTGATTTTAAAGGCTAGTTTTCTTACCACTTTCTCATAGAGCAGCAAATCCTTCCTGAGATGTTGAATTATTGTTAATAATAGTGTTAGTCATAGGAATCTCCTGGGCCAGCTGCCACTGCTTAAGTAAACACTGAATAAATATTAATGTGTTCTATTGTTTTTAGGGTGGACAATCAGCAAGCTCTTTGTAGAAAATACAAAGATGGAACCAGTCTGAAAAGTCACCTTTAGTACTTGCAATAGCATGCATTTCTACCAAACTTAATGAGAGAAATGAAGATAACATGGTGTGTTGTTAATATTTAAAGAAAAAGCAGAATCCTTGTTCACTTTAAATGCAATGAAAAAACATTGTATTTCAGACTTCTGCACTGACATAAGTATGCAAGCTGAAATAAAGCCTGAGCTCTATTTTACTTTTAAAATTAAACAAACTGGTAGTAGAGATGAAGTTATGGTAGAGAAAATAATACTAATATTTGACTAATATTTTAATAGAAATGAAAAAAATATTTAGAATTATCTGTACATACAAATGAATACAGAATTTTAAAATACTTTGTTAAGAGGAGAAAGAAAGAATGATACTTCAGACTCTTCAATTGCACTGTTTAAATTTCATTGATGAAACAAGAAAATGTGAACAGGAGAAACTGGGAAACTTGGGGGTTTTTTTACCAAAACATTTGTTTTCAAAGATTTGTCTTAAAACAGCAGAATATAGCACATACTGGTCATCAGACTTAACTTTACAGCCTGGCAAATACAACTTTGCCATTTCTAATAAGGGTCTGTTATGTTATGTTGTCTATGCTCTGTAGTTACCTGATGCCTCAAGGTCTCAGAACTTGTTTGGGCTGATCCTGGCCTGAGAACCTTTAGTTTAGCTGCAATAACAATTTTATCAGCCAAATAACTTGCTTAAATTCGGATTATTTTTGGTTTGACTGACAGCAATAGGAACCCGTGACTGGGCCCATGCAGAACACAACGTGCAGGGGCAGAGCACAGACACACCTGGTGACAGGAGGGCTCAGACTGCAAACACAAATCACAGGGGTCACACCACAGTCACAGCAGGAGGGCAGCCTGGTACAACTGTACAGAGAGTTGGTTTCAGAGACAAGGAGGAGAATGGAAGAAAGTACATTAACAGGGAAACAGTGATCAAAAAGCATTTGTGGTGCCACTCTTAAGGAAAAAAAAAAAAAAAGCAAAAAAAAATCAGAGAAGCAAGTTAGATACAGAAGAGAAGGGCAAACAAGACGACATGAGTATCATACTTACCCTGTGAAGATGCCAGTACACTGTCAGCTTGTTGTGAAACATCCCTTCTGGTCTTCCCAGGAAAGTCAGAAATACCAGCTTTCAGACATCATCGGAGCAACACTGGAAGATCAGCTTTGCCGTCAGCCAAAGAAAAGGTGTTGATGCTCAGAAGTTCTGGAATAACATTTTGCACTGTATTACTAATGAGACCTTTCTAGGTTAATTAGGGCTATCATTGCAGCTGGACTCAGGAAAACTCATTGTTCTATTTTGATAATACATTTCAACCATTTGATTATAACATCTTGACTCCATAAACAAGGTTTGATGCCTTTTGTCCATACCATGATTTTGAGAGTAATGGTATCAAGGTGGATTTTGATGAGCAGTATAAAGAATTGTTGGGTTTTGGAAAACTACAGAAGCTGTAAAACTGACAGAGAAAACTGGAAAACCAAAAACAGATTAAAAAGAGATAGTTTAGACATGGGGGAAAAAAAAAAAAAAAAGCTTCCACTGTTTTTCAGGGAAGTGCTAGGAGGTGTAACAGAAGAACAGGCATAAACACCAAAGTGATAACCAGATCATATTCATTAAAAAGAAACTCTAACAGAAAATCTTTAGCACTGCTGGCAAGAAACAAACAGTTGGCTAGAAGTCATACAGTTGACAGGACTAGGAGAAAAAGGATAAAGAGTGAAAAATTCACCAAAAAAACCAGCTACTACATCTTCCCCATTCGTCAGCAGTGTAATGAATGCCGGCAGTATCTCAAAACCAATAAACTGTGGAATATATCAAGTCATTCTATCTATCTATAAAAATTACTTTTAAATGGCTCTTCTATGAAATCTGCCAAATGGACTGAATACCAATTTGGAACTGCAAACACATACTGATTCTGCAGTAAATCAGTGAATCATTTAAGTGGAAAGTGGAAAAAATCATAGCTTCAGGGGCTATGAATGTACTGACTTTTAGTTAACATTTTAGCCAATGAACAAAAAGAGGAAAATACTGCAGGAAGGGAAGGGAAGGGAAGGGAAGGGAAGGGAAGGGAAGGGAAGGGAAGGGAAGGGAAGGGAAGGGAAGGGAAGGGAAGGGAAGGGAAGGGAAGGGAAGGGAAGGGAAGGGAAGGGAAGGGAAGGGAAGGGAAGGGAAGGGAAGGGAAGGGAAGGGAAGGGAAGGGAAGGGAAGGGAAGGGAAGGGAAGGGAAGGGCTTATAATCTTGAAAATGTTTTATTTTTCCAGTAAATATGCTTCTTTCTCTGAAAACCTTTATTTCATCAGCAAGCATGCTATGAATCTCCTAATTGTTGATCTTGACAAGAGGATGTAGCAGGCAAAAGTTATTCTGAATTCTGCTTCAAGCTCAAATAGTTTTTATTTGCCCACAGCAATTTCAGAATTAATAGAAAAATCATTACATTAATGTCACTCAGCACTGTTGCTGCATGCCTGAGTTAAAATGGTTTATATGTTTCCATTTTAAGTGAACACTTTTCAGTCTTCACTTGAAACTCTGAATTTTTGGGGGGTGTTATATTTTTAAAACACTCTGCACTAATTTAAATGCATGAACAAAAGCTTTCACCTTGTTCTGTTTCTCACCATTCCTGGGGTTTTTTTCAGTAGATATCCTTCTCTTTGGCATTAGAAATTCTTTTGAGCTAACTTCGTACTGCAGTATTTCTGATAAAAAGATTGGGAAATTTTGCAGTAATTTTAAAATAACTTATGCTAGGCAATTTCTGTAGAACATTTCCAATCAGCAACTTCAGAAGGGTCATTTTTGTCCCAGGAGAGTGAGATTCAAGAGTAGATCCTGTTCCTACCTTTGCCACAAATCTGCTGAGAGACACTGTTCTCTGTTGCTCTGCTTCTCCTGCAGCCCATTCCAGGTAGATGCCATTCCTTATTCTCTGTTCACTGGATCCATCACAAGACAGCAGACTTTCACCCACAAACATATACTTTGTTGAAGAAAACAAATTAAATTAAATCTGGGAAGAAAGTTCTGAGATTTTAAATGAATGTAAAGTTTTGTTGAGGGTTAAAATTTAAGCTAAAACAGCTGAAGTCTGAAATTGACTCCAGCTGAGACAAGCTCAGAATCAGACATCTTGTTCCTGACATCAGTGTAGCATGCAAGGGTATTCAAAAGGGTATTCAAAAGCCACAGATATTGCTGGTTTGCCAGAGACTCATCAGTCAAGTAAACAGATAAGAAACCAACTTTTTTAGAACTTTTCAACTCCAATTTCTTAGCTGCTTTAATGAAACCTCCAACTTCAACAGTTCAGATAATTAAATTTATATATACATATGTATGCTAGATAACTTTGGCAGCATGGCTCTTTCTTATGAATTACTATATTCTGAACCAATGACAACCTGGAAAGAAGGTGTTAAGACTTTCATTTGAAAGGAAGTAGGTAAACAAAGGAGCTTGGAGCCAAAATAGAAAAGGAGAAGGTGTTCAGGCACCTCAGGAACAGAGTAAAGAAAGGCCTTGAATATTCACTTTTCTTTGGTAAGTTGAAAGAAAATTAAACATCTGGAGGATTATAGTAACTGGCAGTGACATAAACAAACTGTTAGAAACAACAACAACAAAAAAAAAGTTGTGCTTTTTTTTTGTGGAAGTTAGAGTCAGAAAGTTAATAAAAATGATAAGGTTTTGAGACCTTTATTTACAGGTAGAGTATATGGATGACTGTACAGAAAGTAAATTATAAAGTAATAGGAAACAGAAATGGATCTTCAGCTCAATACACAAAGAAATGCATACAAGAACAACCACCACCTCTTGTTCAGGTCCAGTAATGGCAAAATGCCTGAAGATCCTGGAGCATAAGAGTTATCATTTCAAACTAGAAATAGATTAAAGAAAGGCATGATCCAGTCATAGAGTCCATATTAAGAGAACAAAAAATTCATCCCATGCTAGGAGGATACAAGTAATTTTTCACAATAGTTCCTACCTTAACCCATTTATGGTGGGTGACAATTATTCAAAGATCTATTTTTTAAAATTTTATTCATGTCTTTGTTACTCTGCCAGCTTAGGGTAGAAACACGCTGTATCATTGAATTAAAAGAATCTAATTTTGTATTAAACTGCTAAAGTTTCTGCTTTCATTTCCATTTCAAATTTGAATCTAACCTCAGGTATTCAGTCATTTTAATGATTCAAAGCCCTAAATATTGGGTCTGAAAATGTCTATCAATTCAACTGCACATATTGTGATCAGCTGGGGTAGGGGTAAAGTCAGAGATCTAGTCCAAGCATTTAATCTAGGTTTCCTCCAAACAGATAGAGGGAAATCGCCCCAGACAAATATTTACCCACCCTTAAATAAGTGGTTTTGAAAGAGTTATTACATTAACATGCATATTGTCAACCATGTAATTGTAACACGTAGAAGATCACCATGCCTCTTTTTGCAATAATTGCCAATTCCATAGCAGTGAGGAAGATGTTAAATATTTCTCAGTCAAAACAATGTTTATTAAAAGTCTTCTGACTAAAACATTTCATCCAAAAAAATCTCATTTCTCCAACTCTTACCAAAGAAAATACGTTACAGAAGGTAAGCCCTAAGTAAAAGAGGAATTATGATGTTCATTCAAACACACCCTTAAGGGATAAATCTCTGAAGACCGTATTTCTCATGTCACTGAAAGCTGGAATAAGCCATGTCATGGTTTACTCCATTTCATGGCCTGTAGTACAAGAAGACTATTTCATCCTGCAGGAAACTATTGCAGCTGAATCACCAATTTGTTAAGCTGGTTCCACTTTGACAGTGTTAGCAATAATTAATCAGAAGCTTTAAGGTCAATAATTCAGATTTAAATTCCCTAGGCATAATAATCAATGTAATTATAATTATGGTAACAATAGCAATAACTATAGAAATAACATTGTTGTGAAATCACAATAAGCAAATAAAACACTGGCAAGAGAGTAAAGGTACTGAGAGAGGTTTCTATATTGCATACCTGTGGTGAAAGCCACAGCTCTCCTAAGGTCTAAATTATGTGCTGTAATTATTCTTAAGTGAGAGATTAATCTAGTATTTGTACAGGATGCCGGTTGAACACTGTATTAATTAACTGCATTCTCACATTCTCTGTTTCAGATGTCTGTGAACTTTAATAACCCACAGACAAAAGCTGAAATTCTTTGAATAAATTCTTAAGAAATATATATAACAGCTTTTATCTCTAAAGTCAAGAGCCTTGATTTAGCACAACTTGTATCACTGAAGAAAATGGGCTACTTGGGCTAGGAGATTTCTCATTCCAGGGAACTACAGAAATTTTTGCAAAATTCTAATTTATATATTAATCTTATGTATTTTGTATGTATATTAATCTTATGTCTTATGTGGAATGTGTACAATAATTACCAACACACGAGTGCTGTAGAAAACAAAAATCTTTTACCAAAGAAAGTTGGAAAAGTGTTAGAGAAGTGATTCATTTACTTTCACAAAGAGTTCATCTTTATTTTGGATGACAACATTTCTCTTTCATCAAGGAATAAATTGCTGACTCCCTGAGACGAATCTCAGATTTGGGCCATTTTCCAAGCCATTTTGGATTAATGGGCTACTTTTGCATGGAGTTATCAACCTGCATCACAGTGGAAGAATTAAACTAGTAATCATAGTCATGAGTAATAATTCCTTTATTATTAGCATCAGAAAAAAATATCTCACTATACAAGGAAGAAACTGTCCTTCCAACAGCGCTGTGAAGGAAATGAACATCACTCAGCCCAAATAAAATGCAATTACAGTCATCACTGCAAATAATCAAACACCCACATGTGGCTGGCACGCTAGTTTCCTTCTGCATCCCCCAGCTACCCAGCATCAGTGTGTCACACAGAAAAAAATGAATAACCCAATCAGAGCATCCTTTTTCCTACAGTTCTGTTATATCAGGTTTCTGTCTTTGCCTTTCCCATGACAGCAATTACCAAAAGTGAGTGAGTTTTCATTGAAGGTTGCTCCACATAACTCATGCACTGGTAGTCAGCAACAATATTCTCCTGCATACAGCTGAAGTATACAATCATTTGATTTCATCCTCTGGTTTTAGTTTCCAAAGTTTCTGCTTTCAAAGCATGAAGTTGAATATGCTATTTATTGTTCCATAGGCACAAATGCTCACTAGCTGTCTACACTTGCACCTGTTATAATATTTATCTTCAAGAAATATTGGTTGGATATAACCACACTTTTTTTTTTCTTTTTTCTTTTTTTTTTTTTATATTTTTACTCCTGCTATTCAACATGTATGGCTTTGTATGGCTTTAAGTGTTTTAGCAGTGTTTCTGTTGTAGAGCTAACATTGTTGTGAATGACATTAGGGAAAACCCCTTGGATTTTAAGGGAATAGGCAGGCACTTTTAGTGAGGCTACAGACTACCCAGATTACTCTGGGTATGGCGTGTGTTTTGATTTGGAAGTCGTGGACTCAGCTGAGCAATTCTGCATAAAAGAAGGGAAAAAAAAATGCTATGATTCACAGTGCATTATAAAGCAGAGGGGTTTGATAGCATAGTAAGTTATTTTGTTCCATTACCCCACTTGTTCACTTTAAAAATGAGCACTTCTACTTCTAAAGTTAAGCTTCCATGTCAGCTAATAATGTCTTAGGGGTTTTTTTGCAAGAGATGTATTTCTTGAATCATCACTACAATTTTGCAATAAACATGGAACATAAATTATTTGCTGTTCTTGTTTCTGAAGTAATGCTAAGCCTCTTAACCGTCTTTCTACAAGCAGAGGGGAAAAGGGATCATTTTCATCTTACTGAAATTTGGTTTAACAGTTATCAGATTGCTCCTCAGTTTAGCACGCAAGTTCCATGGTGGAATACAATTTCTTAGTGAGTAAAGTTCAGATGCCTCGGGATGTGCCACCAAACCAGATATGCCAACTCACATCTCCAATTTAGATATCTTAGATGCAAAAAAAATGCAGGAATGGTTGAGGGTGGTGAATGTAACAGGAGACAGTGAGCTGAAACTGAAAGACAGGAGGTTCCCTCTGAAGATAGGGAACACTTTTCTACTACGGCAGAGTTTGTCCAGAGAGATTGTGGAGTCTCTGTTCTCTGAGATGTTCAAAAAGCATTTGGACATGGTCTTGGCAAATAGATATAAGTGACCTTGCTTTAGTAGGGAGGTTGGAGATGACATCCAGAGGTCCCTTCCAAATCACTGATTCTGTGATTCTGCTTTTGTTCCACTGTTCTTCACACCTGAGGCCACCTCATTTGCCAATAGCTGCACCTTTACCTTTCATGACTGTATAAAACAAAACAGCAAAGCAATACTCCTGTAAATAATGCAGATTATTTCTCTCATATGTCAAAATCAGACTGTGAGTCAATCAGACTGATCAGATTGTCAGTCAGATTGTGGAACCACAGATTATAACACTGAGAAAGATAATATTGATACTTATACCACTGAACAGAGTGCCCCAGAGTTACAATGAGCCAAACATTGTTCTTGTATGGATGGATAGGTAAGCAGACTTGGCTTTAGCTTATGCTGGCTGTTATGTCAAAAGATTAAAGGGATCCAAAATGACATGAGCAAATACTGGCTATTTGTCTTGGATTATGTAACCTAAAAATGTGTATTATATTTAATCTGTTGAAAGCTGGTTTTGGGGAGATGTTTTATTGCAAAATTATAATAATTTGGAGGGAAGGGGGTTTACATTCTCCATTCCAAGGGAGGCTCTAGCTTTCCTTGGCAGACAACTGTCTTTCAAAACCAAGAAACTATCTGAGAGCTATGCTGGCTGGGATTTAGTGGGGGTTTTTTTTTGAGAAGTGAAAGTGCTTTCATGATTAATTTTTCCCTCATGGTTGCATTACTCAGTAAGTGTATGTTTGAGCCTCTGCACACAAATGAAGTCTTCAAAATGATACTTATAGCTACTAGGCAGATGAAAGTGGGATTTTCGTCTCTTAATTTTTGTAAAGTACCAAGTGCACTACAGAGCACACAAATGTTAATACCTGATGGAACATAACTGAGATTTTATTTAAAACTCATCTTATCTCCTGTGACATTTTTTATGTTTTCTATTATTGGCATTGTGGGAGTATATAATAATCATGTTCTAAATCTGGAATTCCATCACACTGGGCATTGTCTATGTGAACAGCTTGTTTTGAACAGTATTTTCCACTCAGTCTGCAATTTTGAGTCTAACTTGCAGTTTTACATTATGTGACACATCTATCATGCAGTTGCTGATAGGAAAAGGTAAAATTTCTTCATTGAAATCACAAGTTTTATACCCATGGTTTATTTTTCTGCTGTTTTGTTATATCCTGAAAGGGAAATCTCATCAAGATTTAAACCTTTCCCATTATTTTTTGCAATTATCTTGCAACTTCCAAGCAAACCAGACTTAAGTGACTCTTAGTCATGAATAATCCATAAAAGCCCTGAGACAGATTGTCTTTCTTATTTTAACTCTGAGACAGAAATCAAGAATGTGCCAGGTTTCTAGATACTGTAAGAAAAGAGCTTCTGCCCACGGCAATTCCATGGAGCCACAGAGAAAAACAATCATCCTCTGTCTAATGAGGTGGGTTTTAAACCAGTTGCTCTATTAGCAGGAACTCTATATAGAGAGCTGCTAATGAAACACTTTTTAAACCATCTCTCATAACTACAGATAACACATCACATAGCAAAGTCATAATCATACTAAAATTATCAGCCCCTTCATTAATACCCTCTTTACTAAGACTTAATTTCTAGTCATGTATATAATGTTTTTCAAAGCAACACTTAAATATTTTGAGGGAGACCTTGATACAGGTGGGGAAAAATTAGTATTGAAAGTTTGGTGCTATCAGATTGGATAAATAAGCCAAGAAGAACAAGTCTGAGTGATGTCAATATCACCTAAAAATATAAGAGGGGATTCAAGTCAATGCACTTTAGTACTTCTACCAGAAGAGACCAGCCAGACATCTTGTGTAAGGAGATGCAAAATTCTGCTCCCTCACAAAAAGGAGCCACAACAATCTTCTCCAGGCCACCTTTCTTCTGCAGACTCTTTGTCCTCAGTTTTCCTGCCTGAGGCTTTAAATCTCCCATGCTGCAGAGCAGAGTAATCCAAAATTTTCTGGTTCTGATTTAGATGCATTGGCTACCACAATATTTTAATAGGTAATATTTTTTTTAAATGAAACATGACTTTCTTGGGAACTTCAGGTTCCCTGTTGCATCTGCTCATGAAATCAAAATATGCATCAAGTAAAACACAAGAAACAACAAAAAAATGGCTATGTGCTTCTATGAAATGTGCCATATAATTAAAAAGGGAAGGAGTTGTTTGGAAAAGATTGCTGAGGTAAATCCCTCAGAGGAAGGAAGTACTTGGCTTTGCTGGTCCTCCAAACATACTCACAACGGTTCTGGAAAAAAAAAAAAAATGGCATTCAAACAGTCCCATTATGTGTCAGATAGACCATAGGATCTTTCTTTAACAGGTAAACTTTTAAAATTTATTCCGTAGTTAATCACAGTAAAAGTGGGAAGTGCCATTTAGAACTGATGAAATAATATCAGAGGGGAATTGTTTTTCCTGAAGCAGAGCCCTGTGAGATTCAACAATTTTCTTTCACAGAAAAAGGTGCCTCATCACATTTCTAGAAGCTTTTGTTTTATTCTGTGAACAGCCTCCAGACCAAATGCTGTGAGGTAGTAGCACAGATAATTTCAGTAACAACTTTACATAAATTTCATTTAAATGACGTGACAAAAACTCTTCAAGGTTGACACCTTCAGTGCGACACTGTTATGGGGATGCGTTTGGAGAAAATCAACAAACAAACAGACAAAAACACAAAATTCCCCTAAATTGAATGTTTCCACTTACTTTCAATGCAGGAGACTGAACTAGATCCAGGTGAAAATGGGATTTGACTCTACCTGTAGGATCATATTTCACAGAATATGCCGGCTGCTAAAGACTTGTTAAGCCACACTTGCCCAGAACAGAAGTGCCAAACACCTTCACCAGTACTCCAAGAACAAAATGAGGATACCAGAGTGGGCACTACATCACCACAGTGGTGACATCAGACACTCCTGTTGCTGGCATAGACAGAACTTGGTCAGTCTGTCAAGTTTTGTTCTCCCATATTCTGACATGTGTTTGTATGTTTCTGTTCCACTGGATCAAGTAACTGATCACAATTCCTTTATATTAATTAGAAGAAAAGAAATTTTTTTAAAAACCCTCTCACACACACACACACACACAAAAGAAGCTCTGCTGAATTCTTCAGCCTTTTCTTTATCTCCATTATTATCCAACGTGCTTGCACTTAGGTTTTTTTCAGCAACACTTCTTCTTCAATTGCTGCTGATGCCAGTGCTGGATATTTACACCACATATGCAAATGAAAGCAGTTACCTAGAAAATCTAAGACATCTTTGTAAACTACTGTTTCACTATACTTAACACTTGTTTCATTTAAAGTCAATAGAACAATAAAAAGCCCAGATCCATACTCTAGTTTTGTGTCTCACATGTACATCCCCCTACAATATTTCTAGCTGTCTCTGAATAACACTCACAGAGAAGATAAAGAGATTTTTCTGCTAGTTCTTGCTAAAAAGAATATACTCAAAAATGAATCCCACGGAGCACGCTGATTTATATTTCTGTCACAGCTGAAACACAGAAAATAATAGGCTCTCTAGGGGATTTTTTCTGTTGGGTTGGTTTGGGTTTTTTTTTAAATAATAGATACAGATTTCATTTTCTATGTGTGAAATCAGCTCAGATGCAATTTCTGTAGAAATTATTTAGAAAGTGTCAGTGTGATGTAAATTGCTGTGTCTAAATCACAGAACCTATGGAATGGATGTATTAATTCTTGTGTTGAGGAGGAAAAAAGTGTCTGATGAACATTTGATTCAATACTAATAAGAGCAGTCTGTAACCATGTCTCTTAAAGAGAGAGGAACTGCTTTCATTGCTGTACTGAACACTGCGAACAATAATACCAGTACTCCATTCCACAAGATCTCTGATTGAATAAGGCACTGTTCATTTGAATAACACCAATCAAAAACACAAAGTTTTGCTGTTACATCTATGTGAATTTAAACTGGGGGAAAGCACCCTTTGTAGACACAATCTGTACCTGACAATGTAAGCCAGTCTAATAGGTAATCTAAATATCCTGCAGTAAAAACTGCTTTAACGGGTAGCAGCCTCTCCCCTATTAGATGTAAAATAACTAACTATAATTAGTTATTTTACATCTAATATAGTTATCAGTCTAACTATAAAATCAGAAATTTTATAATATAGGTAAGCTTTGAACTGGGTTCTTTAAAAGTAACATATAAAATAAAATAAAAATAAATAAAAATTTAAAAAAAAAAAAAAAAAAAAAAAAAAAAAAAAAAAGCAAAGAGGAGACAGAGAGTAATGGAAAAGTCCTATGATTTTTGTTCAGAATTAAATAAGCAATTTAATTATATTGTCCATTACATAGAAATAAAATAGATGAGTTCAAAAAAAACCTGAAAGGAAAATTACTATGTTCTTACAGTTAGCAATGAAAGCAGGAATAAGATGTGTGCAAGTCTGTCCAAGAGATGAGGAACAAACAACCCAGCCAAAATGATTGCAACTGCCAGGGAGACACTCTGTATAAGCCTCAGAATAGGTGGGCTTTAGCTCCTAAAGGCTCTAGATTCAGATATTTCAAAGTAGCCATTTGGAAGATTGATATTTATGTATAGGCAATGTGTCTGCACTTCCACTGCAGTCAGGGGCTAGTCTAGTGTATCCTAGAGGGATGCTCAGCTGACAGAAGCTGGGTAAGTTTGTTGGGAGGGCTCAAACAGCTCATTTAATTCATTGGGTGGACTTTAGCATCCTAGTGCATGGATCAACTGCCTAAACATGGATGCTTGCTGTCATCTGAGACCCCAACACTCACACACAATGTCTGATGGGTGGGCTGGTGGATATGTCAGGAATGACACAAGAACTGCTTCCTTTTGGAGTTGCAACTGGAAGGGATATCTTATACAACTACCTAGAATAATATTAGACATCTCTGTTTATGCAACTGGTTCTTCTTTTCCCCTTCCCCAGCTCCAGATTGAGAATGACCCTTGCCAAACTTGAGCAATCTGATACATTAAGGGCTATTCTCAAAAGAGATGCCAGGGAAACTGGTAGCCTGTAAGTTAAAATGCATGCTACTTGTCTATTTCTAATGATTAGTCTCCAGGAACTTCTTCAAAAAATTAAGGCACAACAGCCACTCTGTAACAAATGTGTTCTCCCTCTCTTACATCTACTTCTGCCTGCTAGGGTAATATTGAACAGACTTGAAGCAGAGTTAAGATGTCTCAAAGGAAAATTCTTCCAAGTCAATCGACAGTTTCTGACTCCTCAACCTGGAAGCAGCTGGAAAATGACAAGCAGCCAGACCTTGCAATAAAAGCAACAATATTAAAGCTCAGATTTATTCCTAAGGGAGGGAAAACTGTACCTAGAAACTTGGGTTATCATATTAACCAACTGTCTTCTCCTTTTCTTTGTGCCTGACAGGCCGAATGGATAAGATTGTCATTTGAAACAATAAGCAATATAGGAGAATCTTAAATCATATTTTAAAATCTTGTTTAGTTTGTAATTTCTGGACAGGCAGTTCACATCACTGCATTCATTCCCAGCAGCATTTAATTATTGAATTAATCAGCAATTTTTGGAATTCAAAATTTAGAAATTACTGTAAGGTTTTCAGGGACACTACCCAATATAATTAGATTATCTCTTTGTGCAGTTCTGGGCCCCACAATTTAAGAATGATGTTCAAGTAGTTGAATCTATCCAGAGGAGGCCAGCAAGGCTGGTGAAAGGGCTGAAAGGCAGGACCTGTGAGGAGTGGCCTAGGGATTTTGGCTTGTCTTGTTTGGAGAAAAGGAGGCTCAGGGGAGGCCTCTTTGCTCTCTACAGCTTGCTGAGAAGTGGAGAGGGAGATTCTGAGCTCTTCTGCTTGGTATTCCGTCATCGAGCACATGGAAATGGTTCAAAGCTGTTCCAGGAAAACCTTAGACTGGAGATTAGGAAGCATGTCTTTATAAGAGGGTGGTCAAACACTTGAGCCTGGTCAAACACCCAAGACAGGTGGTCCAATGCTCTGAGCCTGTCAGTTTTAAGAGACATTGGGGGATGCCTTTAAAAATATGATTTAACTTTTGGTCACCCTTGAAGCAGTCAGATGGGATGATTGCTGTAGGCCCCTTCCAGCTGAAATGTTCTGCTTTACTTTGTTCTGTTCTGTTCTATTCTAGAGATTCAGCTGCCTCATCCAGCCTTGGATGCTTATAGCAGGGATCTCCAGCAACCTGTGCAGAAGTTGTTGGCAGTTCAGCGGATCAGCAGCAAAGTTCAGGGATCAACGGAGGCAAAAGCCAGGCATTTTTCAGGTGGGACGCAGAAGACCCTCTGCCACATATGAATGACAGTTTGGCACCTGGTTAGACTTTTTTATATCCTGTGTTGGATTTTGTCTAAGTCTCTCCTGTCAGCATCTCTGTTCCACTTTGTGCAAGTAAAGCCCACACACCCACAGAAAGCCACATAGCCAAGTGGATGACCACCTATCTGAGAGCAGGAGATATCCCAGTCCCTGTTTGCACACTGCTGCATCCCACTGGCAGCTCAGCATCACTCAATGAAAGTGGCTGCTGGCAGATCACTTGCTGCCTCTCATTGATGAGCTGAAGATTTATGGCTTCATTACAAAATGCTTAGCATTGCGATATGTGCTTTAATGACTTATTTGAAACCACTTTTGCATTAGATGTATGATTAAAAGCAATAAAGAAGCTTGTAATATTTTTCTCTCCTCAATGTATTATTCTTTTAAATGTTAGCCTTTAACTGTAATTAACTTCAAAGCTAATACATTACTGAGTTAAATACAATTTCTGAACTCTATTATTATTTCTGCATTTAGGGAACTAGTTTTCTGCAGGGTTACATATATAAAAGTAAACATTTCTGTAGCTTTTCTGTGACACTAAAAATTAATTTTAGTTGGAAATCTCACAGTATGTTTCACAGTAAATGAATAAGCTTTTGTATGTGCCTAAACCTTTATCTTTACCCATTCACAATGAAGTATTGACCCTAAAAAAAGCCAGCATCTATTAAATTGGGGAAATACTGTTATGAAGGAAGTTCATGTACCTATATTCTTTACTATGATTTAGTGGTAATAATCATATTGGCTAAAATCAAATCCATACAACTAGCTGTCAATTGCCTAAATATTGTTATCAGCATTCTGTAGCTAATCAAGGTAACAAAAAAGAGTTTTTAAAGAAGATTAGACAAACCTCTATTTAAAAATTTGCTGGTTCTTCCTTTTGCCTCATATACTTGGTCTCAACTCTGTTCAGAGTCATAAAACAATAAATTCAAAAAAGATTTACCACTTTGCCACTAGAACACAGTTATTTACTTACCATACTGTATTTCATCACCTCATGGGCAGGATTGAAACTGTCTGAGGCTAGTTCTCAAGACAGCTAAGCACCACTGTATCCTTTGCATGAACTTTTGATCCCATACATTATAAATATGTCTAAATTGGAACAGCCGAACACTGCTACAAGTCAGCCAGAGAGGTTGTAAAGTTTCCATGCTCAGATCTAATCAAAACTATGCTGGACACAGCCTTTAGCACTGCAGGTTACAAAATGGAACCAGGTTTTCACTGACCCTGCTTTGAGCAGATGACCTCTGCTGCTGCTTGCCAGACAGTCATTATATTTCTAGAAAAGAAAAATTGGGTTTGTTGGCTTCTCTTCCTTTTTTTTTTTTTTTTTAATTTGCCTAATGATTTTTTTATTATTATTATTTCTTACTCTTTTTCATATTTTTTATTTCTTTTCTATATATATATTTGCTCTTTCAAGCAAAGATCAGGCCTCTGTTCCTTTGCTTCACCATACAGGTTCCTGTCTAAGGAATAGTACTTTGTCAAATCCCATAGAAACTGATAATTGTGCTCCAGGCTGTTGTTATTCTTATTGTTTCTGCCTTCGAATTGTGGTTCTGACCTAGTGATCAAGTCATAGTTGGTTTGATCTGTGTAACCTGCAGGAAACAGCTCTGGAATTTTCCTGAAGGGGGGGAAAAAAAAAAGGGGGAGGGGGGGTGCAGGCAGAACCTCACAGAAAGAGAGGCAGACAGAAGTGTCACCTTTTTTTTTTTTTTTTTTTTATCTTTAGTTCTAATCTTAGTATAAATTGTGACAATAGAGCACTGCATTCTTCAGGACTTCATAAACCCTGATTCTAATGTTCAACCTAGCTTTTATCCATTGCAGTTTAACATTAAAACCTCTCTTCTGCTTACTTGAGTCATAATCAGAGATAATTCATTCTGGTGTTACCAATGAAAATTGTACACAAGCATCTCATCTCTATAATTATGCTGTTACTTAGAACACCTTCTTATTTTTTAACCTTATTACATAAATTATGATTTTCAAGTGCTTCATGGGGTTTGATGCTCTCCTATGATCTTTGAGTCATTACTTAGTTTGGCTTGAAACATAGTTTTGAAATGGATAATGGATGCTTTCTGGTTCCAAAGCCACATGAACCTTTGTAAACAAGGAAATAATGATTTTTCACTGTATAATAATGTTTTTCAGGGAAAGAAAAAAGGAAAAAAAAAAAAGACAACAAAAAAAATCCTTAAGTGCAGTATTGCTCATACAGGATAGGATATCATTTACTCTGATATATTTAGCAATCATCATCATTTGAACAAATATTTTATCATCATACTGCTTAGCAGGCAAAGATGAAACAACATTTATTTTCCCTTTACTCTCCTATAAACTCATGATAGGTACAAATCCATTCCCAAACTGAAATTAATAAGCTAAATTTAATCTTTTACAACCTCAAGAGACAGATAAATTATAAACCATGAGTTGCTCCTTCAAAATTCTTTTTTACAATGCTATGGTTAGGCAGCACCAATATTCTCAGAATCAGTGATCACATATTGCTTAATCCTGGAATCTTCAGAGCTCCTGAGAAGTGATTTGAGCAAAGTGAATCAGCACCACCTTACAAGGGAAAAAACCTATTTCTCTCACATTTTTCTCACTCTTCTCTCTCACAGCTGCTGCACAGCATTCTTTGCCCTCTCTTAAATATGTTTTCACAGCGATGTCACCAGTGTTACTGATGGACTCAACATTGATGTAGTGGTTTCATATTTGCCAAATTCTGGTTGCTAAATTTAGTGTAGTGTCTTAGGGTTTATTCTCTTTTCGTGGGAGAAAGAATATGAGAAAAGCAAAGCAGACTCAAGCTTAAAAATAAACAAATAGTTTTATTAACACAGACTACAAGAATGGAAAAGAAAAGTTGGGAAAAAAACTAAAACAAAACAGCAAAACAGAATGAAACTCCAAAAAACCACTCTTCCCTCTCCTGACAAACTGTTAACTTTTCTACAAAACAACATAAAGAGACAAAACCTGTGATTTTCAGTCAGTTTCACCATTTGAAAATTGTCTTTCACCAATCTTTAGGAGAGGAGTCTCTCTTAGAGTCATGGATCCCACTGACAACTTAGAACTGTTCTCTTGTGGGGTTTTTTAACTTTCACAAAAACAACAGCCCAGAGAAACCTGCCTTTGTGACCCTCCCAGGAGCAGGTTCCCAAGCTGCTTATGGGTCATGGGTCTTAGACTTTTGCGTACTGGGGTGTCACCTTTTAAAGATGAGTAACTCCAAAAGCAAAGGATTCTTCATCTCAAGGTACAGAGATGTCTTCTCACTTCTTCACTGACGCAGAGAGCTTATCACCTCTATCTCTGTTCAAGCATTTTATGGGATTAATATCACTTAGTCCATCACAAACATCTTTGCTCAAATCCATACACAAATCTAAACAGTCATCTCCCCGAATGCATATCTTTCCCATGATTTAAAGGAATGATCTAAATATAGAGTTCATTTCCACGGCTCAATAAGAAGTCCAGTCTAAAATGGAATGGCAAAATCCTCAATCCCTTATCCCAATAATCCTTTCACTCTTGCTCCACTGACTTCACGCTGTGTCTTCTCTATGTTCACGTTGTCTCTTTCTTTTCTCTCTCTCAGGGAAAGCTTAAGCCTTAGAAGCTTCATTTTGCCAGGAAAGGGTTAAATCTGCCCAGGCCTGAGGTGGCCATGTGATCTCTGCCAGGCTGCATCTCGGTTTCCTCCCTCAGCTCCTTTTCTTTCTCCATCTGAATCACCAGAGGATGGGAGGGCAGTGGCGGAGGGGGTGAAGAGCTCTGCCCACCCCTTGAAGACAGTCAGGGTGGCCTCAGCCTAAACGGGGCCCATAGCTCTTATCAGGGGCCCGGCAGAGACCCCTCCCTGCTCCGGGGAAATTGAAAAAAGTAGTTGATGTAAAGCTGCACCCTCTCCTCCCCCCGCTGGGAGCCAATGGAATCCAGCTAGGCCTCGGGCCAGCTCCCCCCCAAAAGCGAGGAGGAGCAGCCGGCCCTAACTCG
This sequence comes from Hirundo rustica, assembly GCF_015227805.2. Classification (NCBI taxonomy): domain Eukaryota; kingdom Metazoa; phylum Chordata; class Aves; order Passeriformes; family Hirundinidae; genus Hirundo; species Hirundo rustica. Next base: position 54,398,443 of record NC_053450.1, on the reverse strand, counting down.
ATGTTACCTGTTGAGCCAACCAGGAGGAAAAGGGCTGACCTGCAGGAAGCCAGGGTTTATATACGGGTACTTCCCAAAGTCTCACTCAACATCACCAGCGGTCAAAACAGATGCCAACATCCCAAACTAGTCTTCTGATAGGTCCCTGTCCTTTCCAAAGCAACTCCAATGTCCTGACCGGGAAAAACATTCTATATTCCTCCCTAACTAAAAACCAAACTGTGCCAACCCATGACACTTGGCGAGCCTTGTGGCTTAGAGCCTTTTGGAACTGACAGCCTTCTGTCCAACCTGGGAGCAGGCAGCTCCTGATCTCTTCTGAGACTAAACCTTTGGTACTTAAACCCAATATAGCACCAGATAAGAGACAACTATACAGTGCGACGTCTGTTGATGCCTTAAGTTTTAGCTTTCATGTTTTTCAGATTCTGTGCTGCCTAGGTGTGTAGGTTCTAAGCTTCATATTAAGTGTTAGTAAGCTCTCTTCACAGAGTAGACAGACAAAACAAATCCTTTTCCAGATGGAGACCAAGGACAACTGTTACAAGTTTTCAGACCCAAAAGTATAAACAATGGTGGACTGAAGAGAGAAAGCAAGAAGGATGGGACCTCATAATCTGAAGCTGTAATTGGACAGTTAACCCCAATATGCAAATGGACCAAAAGTTATAAAAGTGTGAGACTTTATGACTGGTCATCCATTTTGTGACCGTTTTGGGTTCACCTTGGGTGTAGCTCTGGCCAGGCTCTTGTACTGCCCAAGGTTTATCCTTTAAGGCCTTTCAATAAATACCTACTTTATTCTCTTAGCTCTGGCCAGTCTCTGTTCCAGGTCAGCCTTCCCAAGCCATCAGTATCTCAGATCCTTCATTTGGAAATCTCAACATGCTTATATTATGCTTGTTCCCTTTTCTCATCCTCATAACCTTGTTGCCCAAGTTCCACTTCCATACATGCTGCCAATGCTCAAAATTGTGGTGCATCTCAACCGAGAACATAATGAGGAACCATGACAGGTTTTCTGGCGCCCCAAGGTGTGCCCCACACACAAACTGGAAAATCATCCATAGAAGGGTGATCTGGGAGACTTCACAGAGCAGAGTCCTGTGAGCTAGTAACCCTTTTCATGAAGGAATCCTATTGCTCCTAGTCTTGCCATAAAAAGAGACAAACCCTAGCACAGACATATATCAAGTATGCCCTTGTATAATACCCTTCTTTCTTCAAGATGTTTGATGTGTCAGCTGCGTTTCCCCTCTTTGACTCTTTTTCCAGCCACACCAAGACACAAGTTGTCCTTGCCACATTTATCTATTTACAGCTCTTCATGCATGGTTTGTCTCCAGACACAGCATCACCAAGCAGCATCTACTAGCTCCTTGTAAATCCTAAGGAATACTCTCTTTCCCTATAGCTCAAAATTATCCTTGGAGGCTTAATTCCTTCCTTCCCTTATTATTTGCTCTGTGTCATAAACTACTCTGCTTCCTACAACATGGATGAAAACCTTCTTACACAGTCTTCTTACAAGCCCTTCTTACTTACCAGATGGATCAAACATACATAGGAAAATCAAGTTAAAATCAATTTAAGATTATATGCACAGAGATCCAAGACATAAAAGGAGACCCTCTTGTTGAGTAACGAAGTTCAGAGGTGACCCCCCCGCTTTCTGAACTCCTCACAAACTTTAGGCGTGGCTAGATCCAGTCTTAGCCTCAGAGCTGAACAATGGTTCATAACTAAGTGAAGTAACTGCATGGGTTTCATTAGTATTAATATAGCAAGGTTGTGAATAAGGGTGAAGAAGAATCTCTCAGTCTCAGGTAAGGAATCTCAGGCCTTGAGAGGTGGCCCAGCTCAAGGGGAGAGTCATTGGCATACAGTCCAGATGCAATTAACAAAGAACTCAAACTGGACTCATCCAAAGAACTGTTCTCCCTGCTTCAAGGAGCAACCTTGAGAGGTTTCACAGCCAACAGGGAGATCACGGCCATGAAGCCACATTGCCTAGCAAGGGGAGCTCAAAGAAGGATCACTTGGGCTGTCACATACATGGGATACAGTAGTTGGCTCACAGTTAAACTGCATACCAAGGAAAGGGTGTGCATGATACACCTTGTGCCCACAGTTTTCTCTGTTCCTTCATTAGTGATTCTTGGTAAAACCATGCACTACTCACGTGTTAATCTCACAGTTGACGTTCCAAGCTCATATGCATCATGGCTCATGGAGCCACTCTACCCCTTTGTGGACTTTCTTAAGGAAGTCTTGGCCTGTGTCCCAAGCCTTTGTCTCTTTTGGAGCCTCTACCAAATTATTGCTAGTTTGGTTAAGGGGGTCAAGTGAATCCATCATCCCAGCTTGCCAACACACACACACACACAGATAATATCAAATGTCAGATGACACATCTGACTTCCCCAGATGGATGGAGGATGTCTGCTGGGTTGGGTGGTTTGTTTTACCACCAGTTTTTTGGCATCCCTGAGCATAAACTGCTTTCTGGGACTGTTATTTTTCTGACTGTGTGCCAGTGTGAACGTACCATCCCTTGAGCTCTCTTGCTCTCTTCCATGGTAGATTTTTCAGTGGTCATGTTTTCAGTCATAGCAGTTAGAGAAATGTCAAATGTTTTATTATCTGAGACAAAAAAAAAAGTCATTGATATGTGACTTCCAGATGTACTGTCCTTGATTTCTTTCTGTTGTAGGGGAGTGAACTTGATAGTTGTTTAAGTTGTAGTCTTTTTTGGTCCTGTGTTTCTAGACTGGTTCTAATATCCCTGGACAAATAAATGAATGGGTTAGCAGAGGCAAAATGGCTAGAAGACAGTGTGTGGTATTCAATTAGTTACCCACAATTACAACATTATTATACAACAGAAGAGCCTATCCCATACAAAAAACAGGTTCAGGAAAAGGCTGACCTAGAACTCTCACGGGATGCTTTCAGTCCCTCAGTATCAAAATCATTCACAGTTAATTTTTTGCCTTCACTTTCTTTTTCGTTTTTCTCTTATGAAAGCAAAAAGTAGGCAGTTAGTATGGAAAAGTAATTGTCCTGCTAGAACAAGTCTTTCAAAACACAATTTCCATTTTCAAATCACAGTATTTCTATACAACTCTGACTTTGCAACAAAGGAAATTTAATTCACATATGAGGAAACACTTAAGGGGGTGGTGACATACAAAGAAATAAAGGGTTTTGATAAGAGATTAGAAAAGTAACCTCTGTAAATCAGAATAGTGTAGGTCTTTCTGCCTTGGGACCAGGGAACAGAGGAGTTAGCACTGTTTTCTGAGGTGTTTTTGTAATTTTACTGGAGTTAGCCAAACCAACTATCAGTGCAACTCAGTAGTAATTATTCTACTAATACAGCAGTGTCACAAAGGATGTCTGTGAAAGGTTTAAAGCTATAACTGTTAAATAACAGATTTATAATCTGTCACCCTCTTAGAACAGAGAATTGATGCAGCATTGGAGTAAATGATGGAGGATTTACACAAACCAAAAATTCTGTAATTATCTAATGATATTAATTAGCTAGAGGTTTGTTCTTTTTCCTATTTTGCTATTGTGACCCTGTCCTGGGGTGACTGTGTATCCCCAATCGTCTGTTGGGTGCAGGGGGGAGGGCAAGCGCGGTTTGTTTTTCCCCAGGAAAACTCTGCTCATTGGAGTGACCTTGAAGCGGGGGAGCTGGAACACGGCAAGACGAAAGAAGCTCTGTTGTTTTTATCCCCGGCAGTTAGTTAGTTTAGTGCTACCGTAGTTAGACGCTGTAGAATAGCTGAAGCTTTTTGCTTTTTTTTTTCTTTTTCTTTTTTGTCCTTTTTTCCTTCCTTTTTGCTTTTTTTTGTCCTCTCTTCGGAACTGTTCCAACCTCTCCGGACTAAGGACCTGGGGAAGCACCGGGGGCCTCCACAGGGGACCCACCCCACCAAGACCAGCCCTGCACTTCTCCTTTTCTCCCAACGTCAGCAGAGACGGAGCGGTGGAGCACAGTGACGACCCTCAAGAGGAGACTTTCTTTAAGTTTGTTATCCCTCCGTAAGCGGCACAAAGGTCTTGTCATCGGGTATTGGGCTGGGAGTGCTTTGCCTGTTTAATAAACAGGTTTTTTCCACTTCTCTCTGAGGAAATCTTTTTTCTCGAACCAGTTGGAGGAGGGGAGGGGGGCCCCGTGGGAGGGTTTCTCCCAAAATCTGCCTGAAACCACCACAGACACTATCCCAAAGAAGTTTTTTCTTCTTTTTTAAGCTGTTTTTATATATATGTTTACAATGGCACTTATGAAATATCACACCTTGACTACCAGATCCAAGAGAAGTTAGCAAAAGGGGTGTTTTTTTCATTATACTCTTTGTGCATCTCAGCTATTCTGATCTGACTTGCCATAATTATGCTGCTAAAAATATGTTCTATATATTAAGTAATAGCCTATATATATATTTAATATATAGTTCTATATATTAAGTAAAGCAATTCATTTACCAGGTTTCAACAAGAATTTTAAACATACACAGAGGAAGCAACAGGTTTTTGTTTGCACATTCTACCTGGATTTTTTTTTGTGCTCCACAACTGCATCCTTTGAGTCCAGTGGGATCCTGCTCTATGTATAATTGCATATATAAAAAGTATAAAATTAGAAAACAGCCAGCAATTCCCCACTTCTTAGAGATTTGAGTTGTTGTGAGTGGGTTGTTGTTTTTAATCAAGCTTGGGCATCCTACCACATAGGCTATAGCCTATCAAGAAGGGAAGAATCCTGATGCAAGAATCATGGTGAATATGTCTGAGCAGGCTTTTAAAGACAGACACAGGCCAGTTCTGACTGTTCTTCTATTCAATCATGTGCAAATCAACTCCTAACTGAAGATATTAGTTTAGATTCAGCATCCAACTAAATCAATCTCTTTTGCTTCCAATCAAGAAGTGGACATGAATGCAGAGAGAGGGTGAGCCTGATACAGGAGGTCACATAATTATATTTTTTGTATGCCTCTCCCTGCAATAGAAAGTAATCAAAGAGGTTGTCTCTTAAATGAGCACATAAATCCATTTAAACACAAGGGTTTGATTAAACAAATGCAGCAATTCAAAGACATAATCTAGCAGGGAACATCTGACATCTGTAATAAAAATTGGTTGGCAAAGAAGCAAGAAATAATAGAAGAGGAAGAAAACATTATCAAAAACCACTCCCCACGTAGTAATTTAGTTCTTACTACAGTGCAGAAGAATTCCTCAGCTCTCCATATCTGCATAAAAAAACTAATATGTGAAGCTCAATCCTTTTTTCCTCCTGAATCTTCCAGAGTCAATTCACACAGTTTCCCATTAATAATACTGTGACTTTATCCCATAGAGTAATTAATAATCAATCCCAGGAAGGGTTGGAGGTGGTTTACTTCCAGTAAAAATGTTTAACTTCCAGAAAGCTTGAAAAATGCCTTTCACACATCAAATGCTCCATACAGGCATCTCATTTCATGACAGAATGAAGTCATTGCACTCCACTGTTGGTTTCAACCCAGCCTCATGTCTGTTCACAAATGTTATCGCGCTGCTCAAGAGACAGTTTAGAGACTGCAGAGTCAAAATAAGACATTCAGTGCAACATTGATGTGAAAGTGTTCATCAAAGCTACAATGTCAAAAGTCTAAAATAGTTATGTGTTGCATATTAGTATATTACGGAACTCTACTTTCTGTAAAAGAATGTTTATTATAACATAGGAAAAAAAAAACCTCAAAAATCTACTTTTGGAGAGCTGTAAAGACTATTTAAATTCCACTGGACTGGAAATGTCTAGAATATTTTTAAGTGACTATTCATATTATTTGGCAGCCTTTACCTAGAGCAGAGTTCTAGGGAAGAAGCGGAGAAATAATTAGTCTTAATAATTAAAGTGAAATATGTAAAAGTAGGTGGCTTCTAGACTTTTCCACTGCAGAGCAAGCACTTGTTTGCACTCTGTGTCACACAAAGGATTTGCTGCTGAAGAAACGTCCATTGCAAAATGCCCAGAGAGCACTCTGACTATGGACTTTTGTCAAGTGGGATGCACTCAGGCTCTCATTTCCATTAAAATCAGTAGCAAAACACCTCTGAGAATATGATGTTTATGGTTAATAACACTGATTAGAACAATAGCTAGTAATTAAGCCATGTTGCAAGGGCCATGCATTCTGGCACCCTGCACAACACAATCCATAGATTAAATTTTATTTAAGACTTTACCCTTCACACATTGTACCTCTTGCTAACCATAGAAAAGAAAATGAGAATCGGAATACATTCATCTTCAGCTTTGGGCCTCTGTCCCTTGGTCAGATGTTTAAAACCCTTTACTTCAAAACTGCTACTTGTGTGCCCAAAAGACAAATTCAGATCACCCCGATTTCTCTCTCCTGTAGCCTGGAAAAAATGAGCTAGAATCTAGTGTTTCATTCTGATATTTGTTCAACTCTTTGTAACTAGACTAAAGTTAAAGAATATTTTACACATATCTGTAGATATTGGATAATTTGGAAAATACTCAGTAAGTAGGGCGGTTTGGAAGATGATGCCTGTTTGTAGCACTGTGTGCCAAATTGTTAAACAGTCATATTTCCCATCTATGTGTTTCCAGACTTCTTGACTGTTGTGGTTGTTTAGTTTGTCAATGGACTGTTCTTTCCCCCCCTATTTCCAGTGAGTTAATGGTTTTCCCTCGAAGTTGTATCTGCCCCCCTGAGTTGTCTGTCTCACCTAACCCTGCTCATATTTCCAGAGCATTTCCTGCCAATCCTTGCTATACCAACCCCCTGCCTGAAACTTCTCCCTGGAAAGTACCTAAAACTCGATGCCCCATTGGCCCATATGACCTATTCTTCTCCTACTGTTTCCTCATTGTTTTCTGAGTTGTGAAACCTCTCCTTGTGACCCTTCCCTGCTCTCTTCCCATTGGTTAAAGTTTAGTACCCACCCCTTGGACCTCTCCAATTTCTAAGCCAGTGCACACTTGTCTTTTTGTCCCTGACCCTTCGATGGAATAAAACCTTTTGGAATCCAAGCAGGAGACCTCCTTCTCTTCCTTGCTCCCAACCTGTGCCTTTTGTGATCCTTAGTGTCATAGAGCCAGCTGCTCTAAGCTGCATCTCGGGTCACCCGCTCCCAAGGCGCGTCCCACTCCTGGCGTGGTGCTGGGGTGGTGGTGGGCTAGCTGTGAGATTCCGGCATGGTGTCCCTTGAGCAATCTTTGCACCACTGCTTGTGTTCTGAACACGATTTTAGGCAACAACCTAATGGTTCCTAGTGGATAATCTGCATGTATAACAATGCTTATCTCCCTGTTTTTCAGTTTAGTAACAGTGACGCCTTGGACTTTATGTGCAACAGTTTTTATTATAAAATCCATAAAGCACAGGCAGCTTATGAAAAATTTTGCTTTTTTTCAATGTTTTGCATGCCAAATCATGCCCTTTGCAATGCTGCTTTTACAGAGTAAACAGGTTTATAAATAGAAAAGGAAATGGGCATAATCTACAGGAATCTTTTTTTAAGACACTTCATTTTCTTAGCATAATGACCAGCTATTTCACTTCTTTTTTCAAACTCTTTCTTGATGAACATCTTGTATTTCCTCACCTGGTGCATGCTCTTCTTAGTGGAAAAATAAAATACCTCATTCAGCTCCAGTGTTTAGCAAGACTCCAGAAATTACACTCAGGTGTATTTATAGCTTTGCATAAGTATTTGTAGAAACATGAATCTCTCATGGATGGCAAAATGCACTCATTCTCTCTTTTGCCATATCATTATCCTAAAATGTGATAATTATAATTAAAGTAATTCCAAAGTTTGGGTTTAAATAACATTTTGATTAATTTTGCACTGTTCCTCGTTGTGACATTTTGACATTTCTCTCTTTAGCCTTGTATCCAATAAGCAAATTAGTATGGAAGAATAATTGTTAATAACTCTAAATAGAAATAATTTTCATAATCAGTACACTGGATGTGTCAAACTGTACACATTTTTGTTGTTGTTCTTCTTGTTCTTTATTTCAATTTCTGAACTATTCCATTGTTCATGCTTAATGTAATTATGTGCCTTCTTTCTGAATAAAGAACAAGCTATTTCAAGCTCTGCTAAGAGCCAATATAGCTCTTTAGCAGCCCTGAGATAAAATGTAATATTAAAGCGCATATAATTTTCTGAAGAAAAGCATTTTCTGAATAAAATGGCAAAGGAAATAACTCTTTTTATTACAAAATATCAAAGATCAAGCATGAATGGCATAGTACAGGAATTCTGTGTTAATTCAATGTGATTGTTACAGAGGTTTTCACTCTTCTGCTTCTTGAATGTGTTTAGAATTGTTTCAATTTTAGCTATTTCACATAATAAACTTGATGGGAAAAATTTTTTTTCAACTGTTTTTTTTTAAAGTGTTTGATTCAACAACTTTAAGATCACAGTTGACCTGTGCCAATGCTTCCCTGGCCATGCCAAATCCAGTTCACAAGCACATTCTGTGTTCACATTGGATACAAATTGTAACGCAATGAATGAGCTGTGGAAAAAATCCCAACTGCTCGTGCACCTTCAGGGTGATTCACTTGCACTGCCCATTGGTGAGAAAGAGATGGAAGCCAAGAACATCCTGGCCTCTCTTCTAGCCCATTTACTCAACTGGCTGTCCATAAACACAGAAAGAAACCTCATTCCCTCTTCCATTACATATCAGTAGTAAGCCCATCAAAATGTAGCAAAATAAAAATTAAACTTAAACTCTAAAATAAATTAAAATTAAAATTAAAATGTAAAAAAATCAAAATTTAAAAATCTAATTCATTATGATCAGGAACTGTCCCACCTGTGGGTGCAGGAAGTCTTTAGGTCTTGTCTCTTAGAGAATGAGATGAGAGATTGTTCTGTGAAGCAAGGTGTCTTCAGAATTTGGCTTCCTGACTCACAGAAAGTTCAGGAAGATTAGAGGGGAAGAAAGAAATTCCAACTTGAGAGTCACTATTTCTGAAAACACTGTGAGGATTCAGCATATATGGAGTTTGAGTGGAGCACATTTCACAGCAGGTCTGTAAGAGCAGTTTTCTTTCTGGCTCTGCTTGCAGGCTGCCTTGGACCCCAACAGGCAGATTAACAATTGTGCAGGCTGTCATGGTTTTGTTGAAAAAGCATTCCTGGAGACCTTCTCACCAATTGCAGTGATCTTTTGTTTTACAGGATCTTCATTTCACTTCGCTTCACTGTAGTTTAAATCTTGTAAAACACGTGTAATGATCCAGGAAATTTTTCCATTTGCCACCTATAAGTGGCTTAGTGCTAAAAACTCATTCTATGTAACAGCCAGATTAAAAGTCAAGAATCCCCACATTTTTAGTGTTTGCTTTCTTTGTGGGTTTTTTAATTACATTTAGAATGCAGTCCCAAGGGTTGACAAGAGACCATAAACAACAATATTCATTCAACCTTGACAATCTTGTATTTAAATGGATGCAAGCCCATGGGGTAACAAAACACAATATCATCAAATCACATCAAAAAAGAGTGCCTGTTAGTTAGGGGACTACAAGATAGGAAGGTGAATCCCCTGACAAAATATATAAGATTCTTTAAATGGGGGAGAAAGAAAGAGTCTCTCTCTTTTTCTTTCTATTTTTTTTTTCTACTGAGCCTAAATGCCAGATTACTACAAGATTAGTGAAGATTAGTACAAGAACAAAAAAAAAAAAATCAATTTACCAATGCAAACACGTTCAATTTTTTACACCAAGTCTCAGTACCCATGCATGGCTGAGAATGACAAATGAACAATATAAGAGGCTTTTCTATTATACATAGCAGATAACCAAAGATTGTTTGGGGGAAATATGTTTAGTAGGAATAATAGGGGGATAGATACAAACTAGATTGAGTACAAAATCCAAGTATTTGTTGATTTTCTGCCACTCTAAACAAATGAAGCATTCAATAAAAGCTTGCTATAGACTAATTAATAGTCAGAGGAAAAAATCTACAAATGCCTGAAGAAAGGAGAAATGGGTTTTTTTCTTCAATTTCCAAACTGAAACATAAGCCCAACATCAATGTCTTAAAGAGAAAAAGCAATAGACAAAGCTGTTGTATTGATTATCTCTGTTCTTTGCATGCCAAATATTGTAAGTATTTCTTTCAGACAGTAACCACTTCACACTATACAGAATAGGAAAGTACACAAACAGTATTTTAAAAAATTACAGGATTCATGAAGCTAGAAATTAAATATAAAAAATAAGATGTCAAAAATGTCCAAACTAAAAAAAGAGACCCAACAATTGCCAATGCATTTACATACCACCCAGATAAATTGTTTTAAAAAATCCATTTGGACAATGTGTTTGCTTTTATCAAAAAACCAACATGATTTTTATCAGTGTGATAGCCATCAAAAAATGCAAATGAACACATTTCAGAAATTTCACCTGTCTGCCTTTTGAGGTTTAAGTCATATAAAAATTGCAAAAATTGAGCTGTCTTTGACATTTCAGTTAACCGTCCTCCACCTACCCATTCATTACACTAGGAGGTCATATTTTAAATCGCTTTCTTCCCTTCTTCAAAGTTGCTCCTCCCACTCAAGCTTAACTCCACTCTCAGCTTAACTCCACTATCAAAGCTTCAGACATAAAGATAAATCAGAATTTTATAGAACAAAATGTTGTAGAGGTGGTCAGGTTAACGGCACCTACAATCATGGGATTGTAGGGATGCTGTTTCAGCCTGCCACAAAGCCTTCTGCACAAAAGGAAACAAGGAAAATGAAAGGAGTTCTTCAACCTGCTTTATCAAAGGATTGCACTTTTGCCCCTCCTGCTCAGAACAAACAAGAGACAAACTGCTGCTCTTGCCCTCAGACAGTCCCACTGAGTGCCCTGGGGCTCAAGATTTTTCTGAGACTAAAGTAAGAAAGAAAAGTTAAAACAGCAGAAGTCATTCCTCAGTCTCTGAATCTTCTGATAGAAATTTCAATAAATTCACAAATTCTTTTACTGGCTTGAAATTGTAGCTTTTTTTTCATAATATTTATCCCCGCCATTACACTTACTCCTTTCCATATTTTTATTTGTTAATTTTAATTAGAGTAAAATGCATTAATATTTCTTCTCCTATCATGAGAAAGCACAAATGTATAAAGCTTTATTTAGAAATTTCGATTTCTTTAGAGATTTTTTTAATGAGAAATAAGTCAAATATAATATTAAATTCCAAATCTAGTATCTTCTCATCTTTCATTTTATTTATTTCCCCATGCAAATTATTTTGAAGTTTGTGAGCTTTCTGAAAAATTAACTGCACTAACTAAACTTTGGATTTCTGCTTGTTAATAGCTAACTAGAAATCCCAGTCAAGACATTATCACTGTACATGGACTTCATTTTGCTGTCCTTAAGATGATGCATGTTTTGCAATTAGGCATAAAAACATCCTCCCTCTCTGACAGGGAATGGTAAGAGAAGAAAGTCATCCCAAGGGACCTGAACTTCAGATCCAAAGCTGCCTGATGTGTGCCACAGTGTGCCATTAACAATGCTTGTCATAAACCAGGCTAGGAGAAGAGGGAAGTTCTCCTGACTTGCAGGAGGTTCTAAAAAAGGAGAACCAAATACCTAGAACAAAGTTCTAGATATTTCCCTTCTAAGGTATTGGCTCCTCCTGAATGTTGAATGACTACAGCTTTCAAAAAAAAAACTGCATTTATATCTGTTCTGAAGGCTTTATTGGTTTTAAGTTCATATAAAACCAAATACCTTTAAGGTAAGTTTTTTACCATATTTACAGATACTTTTTAACAAGTATAATGACCCAAATCTACAGGTAAATGTTGTCATTCATCTAAGTGTAATGAAAAATTAAGAATGACTATTTTTTGAAAGCAATTGTATTAATTATGGTAGTTTTCACTGCAAACTACATCAAGAGAAATTATTTTACTGCTAGTACTGCAAAAGCAGAATTAGTGAGAAAATGGAAAAAAAAAATCAGGAGCTTAAATAAATGGGAGATAGTCATGGAAATAAAGTTATTCATAGAAATAAATTTATAAATGGAGAAGCATCACAGTATTTTCTTTTTGAAAGTGAAAATAATTAAATATTAATTTTGATAGTGGATAATCAAATTAACAAATGTCTCCTCTAGGTTTTCTACGATTAGAATGTCCTCCAAAAGCTCCATAAAGAGGAAACACAGGGAAAACAAACTAATTAGGAAACAAAAAAGGAAAATTATACTAGAAAGCCAATCACTCTTAAAAAACATGTATCCCTTTTAGCTGTTCTCATTCACACTTGTGAAGAGATTAATGTAGCTTTATATAAGATTACTAAATACTCCTGACATACTATTGACTGAATGGGAAATGTTTTCCATCCATGGAAAAAATGTTCTTGAATACCAGTATTTGAGCAGAACCTGACCACTACACTATGTGTATGAAGATCATCTCCCAGGGAGAAAGCAGTGCCAGCTTTTCCTTTTAAAACCTAACTAATCTTTCATGTTGAATAGCAGCCTTATACCTAAAACACTTGCAACAGCACAACACAAAAACAACAAATCCACTTATTTATAAATAAGTAAATGTTAACATTTAAGCAGACCTCACAACCCCCACACGTACTGAGCTTTAATACACTCCTTGATTATGTTGTAGGATTTAACAAAATTTCATAGACAATTCCTTTTGGAAAAATTGATCAAAAAAGCCCAGATTCATTTTAAAAAGTCTTTACTGGTGTCCTAATCCCATCTTTAATCATTTGCTATATTTCAGTGTGCAAGATAAAACATACTAACATCTGAAAAGCTGGCTGAATCCTTTCTTCTTGGAGCTCTGTTTGACCATATGGCACTGCCTCAGGGATGAATTCATTACCAGTGTACCTCCAGAAATTCCCTAAAATTTACTTTGCTTTCATACTGCAAGTCACTGGAAACATCATCGGTGGCATCTTTGTGCAAATACTGGATCAGTAATAATAAAATTGCAAATACTTACATAATTTTGATTTACCACTTTACAATTAGACTGTCTTCTGCTTAAGATAAACCTCTTCTCCTGCTAATGTTTTCTCTAGCCATCTGTCCCCAAAATATCATTGTTTTCTTTCTGATGACAGAGTATCCTAATAGTTGCCTTTTCTGCAAAGTTCTAAGTTTGCACAGCATGTTGAAAATTGCATGGAATAAAAATCTGGCCTAACAGATCTACTGTGTAGCAAGAATCAAATGGCAGGCTAAGTCTCTGCTTTGCTTGTTTTGTTAAAGGTCATGGCTGCAGAATCTGAGATTTTGCTAAGTATTTAATATAGATAATAAACTACAGCTGATGTATTCCCTGTGTACTAGATGGAAAAAAGTTTATGCTGTGGAAATAGTATTTGTGTTTTTCTTGACCCTTCTCAGGTCACATTTTTCACTCAGCCTTCTTCTAACTAAGCAATACTGACCCTGTCTCCTCCTTGAAAGCCCAGACTATTTATAGAGCTCTTTACTGCTGCAATTTCTAGATCTCTTATTCTCTTCACATGTTGTGAAAATACTGTTTATTTCCCAGAGTGCTCTTTTAAATTGAAACACAGTGGGACGAAAACACATGCAATATAAGTGTTGAATTGGCCATAGTTTTTTAAGCACGGATCTGGAAAAATCATTGTAACAAGTTTTTCGGGTGATAAGGTCATTCTCTAACTCTTTTGCATTTTTCAGCCTTCAAACTCAAGTAATCTACTGCTTTAATGGCTCAATAAATAGAAATAATAAATTTTATGCAGTGTGATAACTAGGATTCATTTTTTATTTATGACATGCAATTCTGGCTGTTTTTTCATTGTAATTCATTGTAGTACATCTTTTTTGAATATTACATAGTAAAATAGAATTTAACTCTTGGCCTCTCTCTGACATGTCCTTTCCTATTTACATACCTTCCCTTCACAAAACAAAACAGAAAATTCAAGAATTAACATTAGGAAAACTGATCTGCCTAAAATTGTAGTGACTTATGCTTAGGTAGGCAGCTTGTCGTGGAGCATTTTAATTTATTTCTCACCGCTGGTCCCTCTTCTGAATGCCCACAGCACCTTTCAGAATAAAACTCTGATAAATTCCAGCCTCCCTATTTCTTACAACTGTGCTTCCTCGGACGTTCACTGTGCACTTATCCGTAGCATCAGACACCTCTGCTGAGCAGCAGAGAGCCGCTGTGGCCAGCTCCAAAGTACAGCAAATGCATCTCAAGTTCTCCTACTGCTCCAGTTTTGCACTTGATGTGATCCTGGAGGCTGAGAGTTCTGTGAGCTGCAGGCAGAACTTGAGGGCACGATGTTGTCCCTCGCACACCTACAGTCCCAGCCTTGTTGGGCTGCCTGGGGTGGCGTTCACATTACACCTGAACAGCGGTATTTGAAATGCTAGCAGGGACACGCTGGAGTCTTTAGCTAATGTCTTTATTTTACGTAGAATCACAGAAGGGTTTGGGTTGGAAGGGACCTTAAAGACCATCTAGTTCTGACCCCACTGCTGTGGGCAAGGACACCTTCCACTAGACAAGGTTGCTCTGAGCCCCATCCTGCCTGGCTTTGTACACTTCAAATGATGGGGTATCCACAACACTGTTATTGAGAGTTCTGACTCTTCATCCTCGATTCAGACTTCTTCCAAACTTACTTGTTGCCTAAGGATGAATGAAGCTCTCTCTGTGCAGCCAGTGTGTTTATTTTCTCTGTAACCAAAATAAAATGCAAGCCTGAATCTATGAACTTTTCCTTATTAACTATTTATTACAGCTTATGGTAGAGAATTTTTTAGAGAATACCTGTTAAGCTGAATATTGCACTCTTAGTGTAAAACAGAAATTCACAACACAAAAAGTGAAGGCCTTCACGACTTTTGAGGCACCTAATGATTGTCTTCATGTGCAAAGCTGTGGAAAGAACCTGAATTTATAGGATGAGTTCTGCCTGACAATAGAAAGAATGAGTGCTCCTAAAGCTTGCTCCTGGAAGGACCATAACCAGTTATATTTGAAGGAGGTTATACAAATGCTCCACAATGCAAGTAAAATATAGTAAACAAATGTTGTGCACTCCTGTGACAATAGCTGTCTTCTTGACTTTATTTTATTTAATTATTTCCGTGTATCATACTGGGACTCAGCAAGTTCAAGTGGTCTAAAGAAAAGGAAGCTAAAAGCAAACCTATGTACAACTGAGGATGAAGAGTAGGGTGAGACACTTTTCTTCTCCCTGAAAATCTGAAGGACACTCAAACATGATGACTGTACCTCCCACTTTTGAAGGTTTGTTGTTTGTTTTTTTTTTTTTCCCCCAAGTTCCCTCCCTTCACATGTGTTGCTAAGCTGTTTCTCCTCCAGTCATTATGTTCCAGAAATCCCAATGACTCTCACTGAAACTGTCAAACTGCTAATTGCTGGGGGGTTATGTTTTTACCATTCCCACTGCACACAGATGAATTAAATCCTCATTTCTTGAGCCTGAATTCACCCTGTCTGAAGTAGGTTTAAGTTTTTCCTTAGTGGCCTGGAAACAAATAAATTTTCTCGGTTTATACTGTTAAGAATATAATCCCGCTTTTGGGCATTGGAATTTAATTGCTACTTAATAGGACCAAATGTGAAGTTTTTCCCTAGGGTAATTCATTTATGCTTTTCCTTCCCATTTGTTTCAGTAATAGGGCCGACCACAACTTTGTGGAATGTTGTTAAAGCTCAGTACAGTCTTTTTCCCTTCATGACCTGGATCATATATCTTCATAATGATCACTTACATTTTTTCAGACTAGTGCAGCTGGATTTAGGTGCTGCTGAGCTCCCTCTACCTTGTTAAGTTTTCAGTTCAGCCACCAGTTGTGTCTTTAGTAGAGATGATAATTTGAAAAGAAAGACAGTAACAATGATCTTGATGGTAATAAGCCTCTTATACCATCTCAACAATCTATCTGAGAGTTTAAATGCTATTTATAATATAGCCCATGATATTTTTGTGATTTACACACTCCTTCCAAATATTAGGAAGGGAGGTTATAAAGAGAAGTAGCCGAAAAGATGATCCATCTGAAACAGAATATTTTCCCTTTGGTTGGGCAGTTTTTCTTTCTTTTTTCTTTTTTCTTTTTTTTTTCTTTTTTTTTGGTCTTATAAATGTTTCAAGAGACAGTGGATGATTTATTTTTAAAGAGACCCTAATTCAAGGTTATGCCAATGAAAAAACTGTCGTCCTCTTTGATTTAGATGTTCCGATCTGTCCCTTACGCAAAGACTGTGTTGGCTTCATTCTCTTTATAAATAATCTTGCTCCCAGAGCTACCAGCAAACCGACTCACAAGTGGTTTCACCAGTAGGTAAGTGGAGGTTTACTAAATATATCTAATGTCAGAAAGCCTCCTTAGAGAAATTAGTGAAATATGCAATATTATTGTGGAATGAAGTGCCATATTTCCTAATGTTCTCTGAAATCTTTCATTTTACAATCATTCTTCCTTAAAGCAAAACTTTAGCAAGGGTTTTATGCCTCTTGTGTGAAGACCGAGTAAGATTATCCTCTTTACCAATGGGGGAAGTTAAGTCATATAGTAAGAAAACTTCTATTTAAATGTTTCTTATCATTTGTATACTGTTTTTCCTGCTTCAACTGTTTGGCTTTTTCTTTTTCACTGCATCAGCCAGAGGCCACGCATCCCTCAGAGACTTTTTAGCTGGTCGTCAATGAGTATTCTTCTTGGTCTGGACTGGGAATTATCTAAGGAGGGCTACACCTGCCAGATACAGTTGTGTTGTATTTTTTCTGTTCAGGGAGATGAAATTCTGCTCACTTGCTCAAGTGCAAGTATTGAATAATTCCATCGATCTACCTGACAGTTACAGGTTTCTCAGATGACCGTGTGGTTTGCTGCACTCTGATTGCCAATACTTTTAGATACTTAATCCTGTGTCAGTCTGCAGCACAAAAGAGAGGAAGGCAGAGAACAGCAGCAGTCTCTGCCTTGAAGCAGATAACCAGCAATGAGGGCAGGGCAAATGTCTCTGCTTAACACATGTTGTTGTAGATACCTGAACTGATTATTTATCCTTCAACTTTCCCTGTTAGTTATTTCAGACCAGAAGCAAAAACCAAATTTCACCATATGCATACATACACACACACACACGCACACACCCTATATACATGTCCATCCATGATGCCTGTGCAGAAGTGGAAATACCTGTTCTGCTGTAGCATTATTGCCATGGAGGTTGCATGTGCTAGTACTTGGAAAAGACAAGCTAAAATTACCTAACCTGAGCTATCTTCATAAATCTCCCACACCTGACCCAAAGCGGCTTTGGATGACACCACACCTTTTGCAATGGCATTTTGTCTTCTACCTATGGCAGAATCCATGGTAGCACTGAATGCCAACATGTAACCAGAATAAAGCTTTACGTGGCCACTATTCCAAATGCAAGTAGATTTTTACAGGCTTGGAGAATTTAGATTTGAGTCCTTCCACACTTGTTTTCCTACTCATTCTCCCTCCCAGGTATATGGAATGAAGATGGCTCTGAAAGGACAATTCTAAAAGAGGTATTTTCTTTACCCTGCCCCCATTCTACAACTTCACAGAGAAAATAACTATTGAATTAATCTTTTAATCGTCATCTTTTCACTACTTCTACGTTTTAGCAAAAATGGATGTAAATATATTGGTTCTGTGGCAAGACAAAAAGTACGATGGCACTTTTAAGTAGCTCTCAGGAAAGAAGATTCTTTAATTTTGTTGCTTTTTTTCTTTTTAAACAGACAGTTATTGTCACAGGAGTGCAGAACACTTGTTTACATTTTTACTTGCATTGTGCAGCATTTTAAAAACCTCCTTCAATTTTTTCAATTTTTTTCAAAAAAAATACTTTTTTTCAATAAATATATGTTAAAAAAATATACCTAACCTGAGGTATCTTCACACTTAAACATCAGGTTACATGCTATAAATCCACACCCTTGTTTTCTGTCATTTAAAAATATTAAATATTACTCTAATGATGCCATCTACTTTGACTATCATTTTGTTTGCAGCTACTGGAGCAAACACAGAGAGAAAGATGGATGGCTCCTAAAAGAGCAGCTAGGAGTTCTTCTTTATTTAGAGTAGAAATACAAGACTTCTTTTTCAAGAAATGGTTAATGCTTTTCTGTAAAGGAAATTTTCTTAATGCTTGTTGGTAACATTTTTGTGATGGCATTATTAACGGCAAACAGTGATTTACTGGAAAGTGTAAGAACACAGCAATGGCCTCCAGAAACGTCACTTGAAGGCCTCTTGATTGATTTTTAGCTATTTACCCTGTCTTCAAATCCAATATGATTTTTCGTTCTTTGTAGAAATGTACTGCTTTATAGGCTTAAAATTAATTTATTCTGGAAACAAATAGGAAAGAATAGTGTAATAAAAGTCAGCTACAAAGTCTGGGACACAATAACTTGTGTTTCAAAGAAACATGAATCTTTCCACTACAATCTTAATAAAGAAACATATTTGGCAGGCATTGATCACTATAGCTTGTCACCAAGTCACTCCAGTGGCTTGAGACTCATATGAGGGTGAAGGATATGACCAAAGGTTATAAGTACACCTCCTCCAAAGCACTTACCTACAATTTTTTTCTTTGGGTAGATTATGTTTTAAAAATTACAACTGACTAATAATTATATTTCTTAGTGTATCACAGTAGTTGTACTTCTTAACGTGTCTCAACTTTAGAAAGCGACAGAAGCTTTGCAGAGAGAAAGGCTCCACATGTTTCAGAAGAAAACAACTCTCATTATCACATATACTGTCCAGCAGCAAAGACAGGGGAATTATTCCCTGAAATTTCACTCTTTTCCTTGATAGCTGTCTATTAAATGACTTGCAGAAGCTCCCCCTCCCCAGGGCACAGTGTGTTGTTTACAGTGACGAGAAGGCTGCTCCAAAGTGTAACTAATGGAAAAGGAAGCAAAACACCAGTCAAAAGTACCTTAATGCATTTACGACACTCGATTTTGTACAGGTTCTAGTTTTAATCTCTGTAGGTTACTCATTTGCAATAAATTGTCCACAGACTTGATACGAAGAAGATTATTTCAGTAACGACTGTGAAATAAAGTTCACAAATGACTTTGTGGACTTTCTGTGTTTATGCCTTTGGACAAAACAAGGGTCTTTACATAACCTCCAACATTTTATGTAGCTTTTTTTATTTACAGGTACTTCAGCTAACAGCACAGATAACTTACAGTCTCAGAAATTGTATGTTGAATAATTATGCTGCCACAAGGAGTTAATCAATTAGAAAATGCTTCCTGGGTTTTCAGCTTTAATTTCTTTTTCTCTGCCATTTTAATGGTTCTTGCCATTTCATTCATTAGCATCCTAAATAATTCCTTTTTCTCCTCTGCTGCTTCAAAGATTTATTTTGTTAAGGATATTAATAACTCAGTCCATCTTTCTTTAATCCTTTGTACTTTTCCTGTTTCCAGTGTATTTTCCGAAACACCAAGAGCTATGCATGTTTTCATGAAGCTACACTGGCATGATAGAGAAAGAAATAGTCTTGGCCAGTTTGTTTCTGTATAACTTAGATGTTTTATTGTTTTATTGCATTTTTTTTTTTCTTTCCCAACAAAATCATGGCATAGTGAATATACCTAATCTTATATATGAATAATAAAAAAAAATTTTTCTGTTTTTTCCTTATTCATAAAACAAACACATAATTGTGTTATCTTGGTGCTGATCTTAAGGGAAAAAGAAAGAGAAGTATCCGTAAGAAGTAAACCATTCAAATCTTTTTCAGCTGTAATCTTTGCAAGATCTCCAGTCTGTTCAGTTTGTGATTTGGTCAGAAAATGCTTTTATGCAGTTTTCAAAGCTAGGAAAAAAGAAGTCTCTTCAACATATGCACACATGTCTTACATTTAAAATTTCAGCAGGTATGATTTGCATCTTAATTTCACTCTAAAAGTTATTTTTAGAAGGAAGTCACAGTTGTGGTCATGTGAGTGAAATTTCACTAGTAGTTAACCCAGTTGGTATAAGTACAGCTTTAGATACAACAATATATATTTTTATGTATTTAGCTTGTATACATATAAACTTCCCTTTTTTGCCTCCATGCTCTTTTCTTCAAAAAGTGACATCTCTATCAATGCAAAGTTATTTCTAAGTAGCAACATTGAAATCACATGGGACATGTACTCACTATCCTGGTGCAGTTAATCAGCAAGAGCCATGGTAGTGACCCTTATACAAAAAACATTTATCAAGGTCTGATGACAGTTCATGAACTTGAGATTAGGAAACACAATGTTATATAATGTTCACTCATGTGAAGAATCAGAATAGCTCTAATCAGTCATTGATACTTGGCTAACACTATTTTCTTGAACACTAGAGGGAGATCAAAGCAAAAGAATAAATTACCTAACACAGCATGGATACTAATTGCAGTTGTTAATAAAATTTCAAAGGATTCTGTGATGAAGATCCAGGTATCATAGCATCTCAAATTTTCCTCACTGTTTCCACATATTTGATACCGTTTTACCTACATTGTCATTTTTAAAAATAAAAGAAAAAAATATAAAAATACTTAGAAGGGAAAACATTCTATCAAAGCCACCAGTACTGCATTTGGTATAAATTGGTTTTTCATATTAAACATGTTTACTTTGATGAAAAGATACAAGTTCTAGCATCTGAACAATTAAATGTGACCACGTGGTACTTTTTTCTAGCTGACCTACTGTAACGAGCAGGGGAAACTTTTGTTTCTGAAAGACTTTCCCTGGAAAGAGACCTTTCTGTTTCATCTCAATGCCAGCAACTGAAACTTTTCACATTCAGAAGTGAAAAATTCTGATTTCTGAAGGATGGAAATTAATGCTGTCACACTTTTGTGATCACAGCCACTGTTTTGTTCAGTGTCTGCTGAACAAAGTTTTTACATATAATGCCTATTTTAAAATACAGACTTTCTTAGTTTTATATGAAAAAAAGTAATCAAATGTGCAGATTTTTACCATCTCAGTTACTGATGGAAGATACCAATGCTTTCAGGAGGATTCCGAAATAAAGGAGCAGTACTTAGACAATATCGAAGAACTGTGCTGCACTGAATTTTAGCAGCTTTCTTGGATACTTCCTGGGCCATTTATGTCTGCTTAATAAATGGTGAGAGTTTTAAAAGAGGTGGTTTGAGGAAACCATTTCCTTGAAGAGTTTAAGGATTACAGTTGAGAATGGTTAACATGATCTGCTGCTGTTCTGCAAGCAGGCAGGTCTCTGGGGATTTTTTGTACAGGCCATGATGGGTACCTTAAGCATACTCAACCTCGAAGTAAGTGAGATATTTTCAGTACTTTGAGACAGACAGAAAAGCTACAGGAAGTAGAGACACTTACAGAGCCCTTAGGAGTCTGTATTTTTTAGAGTAATTCCTCTGGCACAGTTACTTCTAATGACTTTTTTCACTTTCTTGCTTGTTCAGGGTTAAGCTATGCTGCAGACAAAAAGAAATTCCCATTAGCACACGTAGGGATCATCCTGTCCTCATAATTCACCTGCCTATAACAGGTCCAGTCCTTCTTGTCCCCATGAAAGCCATTGCCTACCCACTAAGGACAAAAAATAGAAAAAAGGTTGCCATTTTTCTTGGTTTACTGCTTTAAAAGCTAAGCCTCCACATCCATGTTTTTTAGTGGCTTGTTTCCTTCTTAAATGCCTGGTACTCCCAGGAAAACTAGAAACAAGGGAAAAGGTATTTGTCCATAGTTTTTTGTCAAATGTATCTTGATAAAAAATCACAACAGCTTGAAGGCGAGTGACTGAAAAAACATATTGCTCCCATCTGTGGGAATTTGGCTGGCATTTTCAGACAAAGGAGGCCATTCTAAGCTGCACCAGGCAGCATAACCAGGCACAAGCAGCTTGTCCAACCACCTCACAAGGGATTGGTGTTCCACTAGGGCAAGGCTTTTGAAGGGGAACCAAACCAAAAAGATTGCTGGGTGTCCCAATGATAAAGCTTTGGAGCTAGCCAGAGATAAAGACATTAGGTGCAAGCGCTAATACACTGGAGACTTTTGGGGACTGAGGGAAGGTTGTGGTATTTCTAGTGACAAATAAGCACCTATGTGTGTGTTGAGTGGGTTGTGAAATATACTGTATATACTATGATACACAAACCACTTATTCTGTTCCATTCCTTCTAAATTACTTTTTTTTTCAAAAAATTTAGATACATAGAACCAGGAAATCATACATTTCATGATTCGGGAGAGAAATCATTGCCTCTACATAACTGGTTTGTTATCACAGCTGTTTTGTGCAGTCCTAAAGCTGAAGAGACTACTCAGTACACTTTTAGGTTTTATTTACTGCCAGCTATTTAGAGAGTTAATACATCTTGGGGTCTCTACAATAAAGGGAAGTATGGTTTGCTACTAAAAAAAAGAATAGATGCAAAAAATAAAAGCCCCTTGGAAATTACACAGTATTTAAGGTACATAACTTTTTAACCATAACTTCTCATTATAGTTCACAGCTGAAATTACTTTTATTGCTATTGCAGCTGACCTGGCCGGTTTATTTAATATTTTGACATCAAGGGAAATGTGTTGTTTATTTATTCAGTGAATTAAGTTTTCATGCAGTTAAAAAAAAATAAATCAAGAGCAGACCTATTATTCCCAGACCTTTCAGATGCTAAGTTGTATTTCTACTGCAGAGAAATTTGTCTTTTAGTTATCAGTGGGCACAGGACACACAGGAGAGAGTTATGGTTTGTGCCCAAGGCTAATGCTCTGGAGTACTGGGAGTTCCCAGCACCGTCAAGGGTATTTTCAGCCTTGCCACAAGCTAAAGTACTGGGGCTGGCTTTTAGCTGTGGAATATAAACCAGTGAAAACACACCTTTCAAGTAACAAGAGCATCATAAGGACCGACACCATAATCATGGGGATTACCATTGTCAGGTGATCTGATTTTGATTTGTTCCTTAAGTTTGTACAATATTGTCAGTATAGTTTCTGCTCCTGACTTCCATTCTCCCTGTTTGCTCTCTCATCTCCCTTTAGATAGCAACCAAACAAATAGAAATTTATGGTAGTACTGCAAATATATGCATTTTTAGTAACTTTACTACTGCCATTAGCTCATTGCCCATTATACCAGCTCAGGAGACTGCCTCCTGCTGGATAAATAATGTTTCTGAATATCCAGTGTTACTGAGCTGTTGATTTCTCCATCCAGGACCTAATTTTATAAAGAATGGGTTGAATTTTTTCCATTTTTGTTATACAGCTACATATGTAAGTGTGTTTCAGATTTTAAGAGATTTTCATTGTCATTTATTGCTTTTTGACTGTTTTACATTCCTTGCTACAGTCAGGCAAATTTATTCCTAGACCATGACTAATGACCTTAAAAAAGGTAAAATCCAAATAATTCAGCTATTGATTACCGAGAAAACCAGAACTGTCCTTTGTGGCTTTTTTTTTTTTGTTTGGGGGTGTGTTTTTTGGTTTTGTTTGTTTGTTTGTGGGTTTTTGTGTGTTTTTGTTTGTTTTTTGTTGTTGTTGTTTGTTTGTTGGGTTGGGTTTTTTTGTTTGCTTGTTTTGGGTTTTTTGTTTGGGTTTTGGGTTTTTTTGGGTTTTTTTTCTTTTGTGTGTGTGTGTGTGTGTTTCCTATTTTGAATAGCTCTGAAATGTAAACACTAGCTGGGAAAAGTTGACTTTGCAGGCACCTGCAAAAGATAAATCTGAGGTATTTCATAGAGTGAGTGGCATGGACCCTTTATCTGGACAGTACAGTGATGAAGCAAACTGGCAAGATACTGACAGTGGAGAAGAAATCTGTTACATCCAAACTGTCTCTGGTAGTAACACAGGCGTGCAAATTTTTTTTTTTTTTCACCTTTTATACTTATACTTTATACTGTGAAAAGGCCTTAGCTCTAATTTGTGTAGACAGTAGAAATATGCATTCAAGCTCCAAAGTGTCTTTTTCCTGTTAGCTTTTAATATGCTGTTAAGATCCAGTTATTGAAAGACGCCTCTGCCCGAGTGAAGGTGAAAAAAAGACCATATGCCAAAGCCAAAAGTGTGGATTTTATTTAACAGTATGTGTGAGGTAGAGGGATAGAAAGAAATAGAAAAGGGCGAGGAGCTAAGAGAGAGCCATCAAGCCACCACCCACAGATCCAGTGGAGTCCTGATGGTCCATCTTCACCCCCAGCTTCTTGGTGCTGGGGGCCCAGAGTAATTTTTCTGGGGGTACTACTGATGTTACTCACAGCAGTTTTACATCCCATGTGTAGTCTGCCTGTTCCTACACTGCTTAGAGCCACTAAACTGCTTAATGCACGTGGTAGATCAGTAGCAGTGAAAAGAATCCTGTAACTGTGGAACTTACTGCAGATCTATGATATAATGTCTGTTTTGCAGATCAAGCACTGGATTTATGACACATGTTAAAAAAAAAAACACTGTATACACAGATGTTTCTGTCTGGGATATCTGAGACTGAAATATGACTGCACCACACTGAAACATCAGAAAAGGAGATAATTGATAAGAACTTTTATGGAACCCTAATAGAATAGTGGGCAATAGCCATGTGTATGCTGAAATGAGAATCTCTGAAACAAGATGGTCATTTTTTGGCTTTCTGTTAATTATTGGAAAACAACATTAAGTGATGTAATTAATTCCGTTTATTGTAAATACACCAAAGTCCTTATAAAGTATCTGCTCATAGCTTAATACAAAGTTACTGTAAACTTATAAGCAGCAGATGTAATATACCATGCCATCATAACATTATATATTCTCGGTGAAAGAAATTTCATGTTTTTTCAGGCAGATTATTTCAGTAATACAGCTATACCAACAAAGAAGAATTCTTGAAAAACAGTTTTGAGAAAATAGCAACTAAATAAATGTTTGCTAGCTGATTCTCCTGTTTAAATCCTGTTGACACAGAGTTTTGTCTGAAGTGTCTGTGCTGACACTTTCTATAAAGAGTGAAAATTAACAGGGTGCTAGATTAGAAATCATTAATCTTAACTGTGACAGTAGCTCCAGGTGAGAATAGGAAAAGCCATATCATTACAAAGACATTGTCAAGTTTCTTATTCTTGTTAGTAACTCCTTCCATCACATACTGACAGATGTTGGCCTAATTATCTTTGGGAATGTCCACACATCTGCAGTGCAATGCAGTTCATTTTGTCCGCTATACAGCCTGTGTTTTCAGGCATGTGTGGGTACTCTCCTGAATGCTTCCTCTTAAGTGATCTTGTTTCATCAAGTTTGTGGTGGCAGGTGCTCCAAGTCTTGTTTGTATACAAAATAATTAAAAATTTTGACTTCTCCCTTTGAAACAGTAACTGTGTGTTATAGTATTCAACAACCCTGATTATGAACAAATGTACAAAGGAATTTCAAGATTTACTGATATGAATGTGTCAAAGAAAGCTGGTTTAAACTTAAAAACAGAGGGGGAATAATGAAATTTTAGACTCATTTAGGCTAGAAAAGACCTTTAAGATCATTGAGTCAAACCATTAACCCAGCACTGCCAAATCCACCACTAAACAATGTCCCAAAATGTCACTTCCATGCATCATTTAAACACCTCATGAGATGGTGACTCAACCACCTCTCTGGACAGCCTGTTCCCGTGCTTGACAGCCCTTTCAGTAAAAATACATCTTTAAAGAAGGGGACTTTCTAAATACCAAAACTGCATCTGTGCTTCCCAAGAGTGGCTATGAAGATGGCAAGAAAAGCCCTTTCTTATTGTTTATGGGTCATATCCAAGCAAAATTTCTATCATATCAATTTATATATTAATGAAAAGAGTAAAAAGCCTATTCCTTTGGAAAGATTCCTATATGCTTGGATGTAGTTTAGATCAGGATCATTATAGAGAAAGGAAAACATCATCTCAGAGCCGAAATAAATATTTCGGTTTTAGAGAGTTGTAAAATACAGACAAGAAAATGCTGCACCTCGGATCTCAGAAATATGTTCATGGAATCAAAAGACAGTTTCAATCTAAATGAAAAAGAAGCCTCTTGCTAGTATCTAGCATGCTTCTAAATACATCAACACTTACAAATGTTCACATCTAAATTGGGGTCATTTCATCACCCCATCAACAGCGTGGAGGTAAACATGTTATTGCTCTGGACAAGAGTTTATCTTGGCATTAGTCTTATTTGTGTCTAATAATACTGAAAATCTTGTAAGAACTGCCGAGCTTTCTCAAAGCAAACAGCTGGGACAGTAAAGATTGCCAAACTCTTGAAGTCTGTCAGATTAGTTTCAGTAAATGTGGGGCATGCATTAGTAAAGAAAACTACACATACCTTTAAAATTACTTTGAAGCTAAAAGGGAATTTACACTTTGGTTTTCTTTAAAGGTCAGTGAAGCCTTGAACAGCTCTTATTTGATCCAATTGTTTCTCTCTATGGCGATTATACCTGTGCTTTAAACTGCAATAGATAAGACTTCAAATATCTGTTTTTACCTCATATGTGTGGTCAATTTCTCCTTGATATTTATGTTTCTACATGTTTTATTGTAGGATAAATTCCAAACATTTCAGTTGAGTCTTAAAATTGCTCCAGATGAAGGAGAGGGCCTTGACCAAAAGAAGAATGATCTGATTGAGAGGTCAGCTTCTTCAGAATAAAGCCAAACCTGAAAAAGAAGCAACCCAGACTCTCTCCACGACCAGAAGAATGAGCACTGAGAGACCTTCCAACTTAATCAAACACCCAGGGCAGACAAGCATTCCATCTCTCGAAAACATAACTGAATTTTCATTAAATGTCACTGACTGCACCCAGGTTGTGGTGCCAGAGGAAGTTTTTTTCACTGTTGCTGCCGCTGGGATACTGGAAAATCTACTTATCCTCATTGCTGTTGTTAGAAATAAGAATTTACACTTGCCCATGTACTTCTTCATTTGCAGTTTAGCCATTTCAGACATGTTGGGTAGCTTGTACAAAACTCTGGAGAACATCTTTATCATCTTGTGCAAAATGGGATACCTGACACGTCACGGAGACTTCGAGAAAAAACTGGATGATGCCATGGATTCCATGTTCATTCTGTCTTTGCTGGGGTCCATTTTCAGCTTGCTAGCTATTGCAGCAGATCGATACATCACTATCTTCTACGCTTTGCGGTACCACAATATCATGACACTGAGGAGGGCCTTGGTTATCTTGGCAATCATTTGGGCATTCTGTGCCGGCAGCAGCATTGCCATTGCCCTCTTCTCCTATGAAGCAGCAACAGTCATTCCTTTCACCATCCTGTTCCCTTTGATGATGTTTTTCATACTCTGCCTCTATGTCCACATGTTTCTCCTGGCTCGATCTCATGCCAAAAAGATTGCCTCACTGCCCAGCAGCACTGTTCATCACAGAACTAACATGAAAGGCGCGATTACACTGACTATTTTTCTTGGAGTTTTCCTTTGCTGTTGGGCTCCCTTTGTTCTTCACATCCTCTTAGCAAGGTTTTGCCCACATAACCCTTACTGTGCCTGCTACATGTCCATTTTCCATGTGAATGGGACACTCATAATGTGCAATGCCATCATCAACCCTATGATTTTTGCATTCCGAAGCCCAGAATTGCGGAGTACGTTTAAGAAGATGCTCTACTGTTCCAGGTCAAACTGCAACTGGTGAACACTTCATCAACTTCATCAAAAACACTTCATCAAAAATGAAAACTATAGAAGCATTTATGAGGTGCAGTGCAACATCAGTGTGCAGAGATAAAAATACCAACAATTACAACCAAAATAATGCTATGCTTCTAGTATACTGCCAGTGATTTTTCAGAGGGTTATCAAAGAAGGAACAAAAAATAAGTAAACATGCAAATCTTTGTCAACCAGACTTCCAAACTAAGCTAATTCTGCTGATGGTTTTCATTCAAGGAAAAAAAACCTAAACAAATGCCTTAATTATCTTTTGTCATTTCAGCAAAATCCAAGCTAAAATCTGCATCGCGTTGCATTACCCTAGATATGAGCCAATTCATTGTGCATAAATAATTTCAATTCGATACATATACTGCTTTAAAATTCTGTCATTTAAATTGCAATTAAGTGAAGATTTGTTTCTAAACCATGCATTTTTATAAAAGTCTATGGTTATATAGAAAACATGGACATGCTATTTTACTGAAAAGGTGAACTCAAGACTCTTCTTTAACATCTAATCTCCTTAAAATCAAGCAATTAGTGATGTCTTTTGGAGATCAAGCAACTTTTGGAGTGCAAGTCCAAAAGAATAGGCTATTTTGATTTGGGAGCTATTTTTAGTCACTGAAGAGCTATTTCCAATGTAAAGTTGTCATGCCAGCAATGACGGGTTTTGAATTTTAAAACCCATAAGCCAGGTCTGGACTAGCAAAGGGAACTGCTGTGCTTGTCAGTGCCAGTTGTCTTCAATAAAATAATAAGCTCCACAGATAGTAAAAGCTACATGCTACAACAAAGAATTCAAAAAACATAATACCAGAGATAAATTCAAACACTTCCAAGACAGTCAGCCTCCTGGGTAAGGAAGCAACTAGCCAGTCTGGAAGGATGCTACAAAGCAGGCGATAATTTAGAAACCCTTGCGAGAAAATTTTGAATTGTTCCTGTCAAATAAATACAGAACTCACAAAACTTTAAGGCAGAATGGCTTTCAACAGCAAAACATCCTTAAGGAGTCCAGAGCATATGGTGAGAAATTAACCTCACAATAATTCAAGCAAGTCATTCAGCTGTGCCAGTGAGAAGCAGTAAGAGAATTTCAAGATTATGGAATATGGACAAATCACATTAATTCAGGTTATCTTGGGTTGAATAAGAAACAATAAACCTGAAAGCCTCTATAGAACTATGAAAATCAATAAGAAAAGAGATACTAAAATGAAATTGTTTCAAACCTATGCATTTATTGAAGAAAAAAGGTTCATCTATAAAATACAGGTTTAGGAGGGAGCTCAGATATAATCACATTTTATTTTATTATAATCACATTTTATTTTAATAAGAATTTTTTCAGTTCCATCAAAAAGCAGTATAAATGTAAAGCTGCACAGCAGGAAATTACTGTTAGAATGGGGGGGGGGGGGGGGGGGGGGGGGAACATGCAATATTAAAGAAAAGGCAAAACAAAACATCTACAATGCATGAATTATCAGCCAAATGTACCTTCCCCCAAAACATTGTTTTCCATCTGCTTCCCTAAAGTAGACATGGTTAAGACAGATAAGAAGCCTCCACCATGTTAGGTCACTGCATTTTCTAATGAAGCCTACTCTAACTCTACACATGCAAAGACTCCATGTTCACAAGGAGCTGTCCAAATGTAAATGATTCATACTGTAAAATGATTCATATCTCATAACATCTGAACAAGGAAAAATAACCGTTTGAGAAAACACCAAACATTTAGCCCCACAGTGAGGAACATTCAAGAGAGACTCATGTCAAAATCAAAAATTCAGCAGTAAAAAATTTATATATATAAATTCTATATAAATATATATATATATAAAGTTTATATATTTAATATATATATGCATATATAAGTGTGTGTGTGTGTATATAGACACACACACACACACACACACACACACACACATATATATATATATATGCAAACTGCTCTCCAGTAACCATCTGCCCACTCTTCCCCAAACTATCTCACTGCCTTTCCCAGAAACATCCCCAAGCCTCCAGCCACCATTTATCTGCAAAACACAGAGAAGCTGAGGTTATGCAGGTTATGGACCAATGAGATTTTTAATTTTTTTTTCCCATCTTGCTTGTTAAAACAAGAAATCAGCCCCTAGGCAGTAAGATTTTGGTAAGCTTTCTTTGACTTAAAAGTATTTCTGCAGTTACTGACATTGAATCTCAGATTGCCATGAGATCCAAGCACTGTCTGCAACAGGTTCCTACCTCATCTTACCAGAAATGAAGCGCCTGTTCTCTGTAACCTACATGGACTCATCTGTGGAAACGCTCAAATTAATATCCCAAAACATCTGTTCCTGTCATGATGCCTGAGCAACACCCAAACTTACAGTTCAGGATTATGTCTTTAAATTGGTATATAAACTTGATGGCTCTTACTGTTATACTCTGTGTCTAATACATAGATGACCAGCAAGACTGGAAAAAGGCTGCAGGGTAGACAGGTTGCAAATTATGAAATCTGCTTGTTTTTCTCAATATTTGTGTTAGAGACAACAGGATTTGCCATGTTCATTGTGTAAAATTATAAGAAATGATCCTGTACATTTACAATATCCATGAAATCTGTGTCTACAATATTAGATCTCGAGCTTAGCCTGGGGCATACTAAGGAGTTGATATAAAATTCAAAATACACATGTAAATATTTTTTCAGTTTGCACTAGTTATGATTAAATGGAGCATTCTTTTGAAAACATTTCCTTTCTGGGAAGAAAGAGTCAGGAAGAACACAAAATACAACTGAATAAAAAAGCTTCTAGAAAGGTTTTAATTTTTCAGTCTGTCTGCATTTCTTCCATGCCAGCAGATGGGTAAATCTCTACACATTATCTCCTAATTGGCTGTGAATTCGACTTGCATTTTAGTTGTTCAATGTCCAATCAAGTTTCTCTGTCTCACATACCAACGTCTCCATATATTTACCTCTGTTGCATTTTGAACAGATTCTTTATGCCAAGATTTTTGAAGCTTTCATTGTATTGTGCTGAAGTTTCTATTGAAATTCTCCCCTGATATAGTAACATATAAAAGTGAAGACTTTCTCAGATTTTGGAACTTCTCTTCATCTGCCTAGCTTTAAATTTCAAATGTTGAGGAAGAGAATTGTACTTTAGCCTTGGGAGAAAAAAACATTCATTTTGAATTCTACCAGAAGCTAATAAGCCTGAAAGGAACACCCAGTCCTTTGAAAACCACAGGCAATGCTACAATCAATGTTTCATTTGGAAGGGTCCACAGAACTTCACATGCCTGTGGCAACAAAACATTTCCCAGTCACTTACTGCAAAACCAAAGAAAAGCTCCTCCTCTCTTGTTGTTTTGAACTGAACTTCATGTTCAGGAATAAAGTGAACAAATCTGATAAAGGCACCCAGGGGAATTAATTCCACTGAAAGAGTTGGTATGCTAGTGAGAGACAAACTTGCAGTTTGATTTTGTTCACAAATTAGCAAGATAAACATAGTTTATTCATGAGAAAATATAGTTCAGAGTTAGTATATTTATGTGAGAAAAATCTTGTTTCAATAAATTATGGTCTGGACAAGGCTTTCAGAAAAATAGGTGCCTTAGACTCCTATCAGCTGATCAAAATTTCAGTTTTTCAAACAAAACTACACTCTTCAAATGATACATTTGTCCAAATAGAGTTCTACCCAAATAGTGCCTGTTTTGTTGTTGTTGTTTTGTTTTTTTTTTTTAAATTCTCTCAAGGTAATTTCAGCAGAGAACTACCCCTTGTATCCTTATCATTCAACAGCACTTTAATACACCTTTATTTGAGGTGTCATTTCTCAGAAGACGCAATGCTGTTTTAAGCTTCCAATTCAAAGAGGAGGACTTAAGTACAATTCTGGAGAATTGAGTGTGACCACTAAACAAAAACTTTTCGTGTCTACTGAAAGCAGTTTTCTTATGTACTCAAATCCCCTCACATCTATAAGACAAAATCAGACTATTGAGCCGTCACACATAGTCCAATGAGTGACCATTAACTATCAAATAATTCTGGATAACCCATCTGGAGTACAAATGCTTAGTGAGTAACTAAAATTATTTATTGCTTTCAAGAATTGTGGGGGTTCTTTACGTTAAGAATATGAGATGGGTTTGTTATTTCACATTCCATTGCTACATCATCAACTTTATGCTACTATTTATTACCACTTCAGTCCCTGAACAGCTACCCATAAACTTTGTATTAACTATCTGGATAAAGGCAGAGTTAGCCAAAAACCATTTGTAAATGAGTGGAGATACTCTGTTGGCAGCTTCTCACTCTCTGACGAGCTAGCCAAGGATGAGGAGATGGAGCACATGGCCCAGGGGGACACTTGTATTGACAGTACTTGTACGGACACTTCAGCTGTAGTTAATTGTACAAAAGGGTCTCCAGTACAAAAAGACAGATTGCCCTGATGGACCCCAAAGGAGTCCCATGGTCCTTGCAGTGCCCTGACTCTGACCTGGTGGTTACAAGGTCAGGCAATGAAAAACCACTTTTCACAGTGTCCAAAACCTCTCAGGAGACTCTGTGTTATCACATCATTCAGCCCTGCAGGAAGTCTCAGTGTCAGAGTAACACCATGACATATAATGCAGCCTCCAAAACCAGCAAGGAATGTCTTCAGCCACTTTAAAATCCCATCACGTAGCTTTTCCTAGCTAATTGTCCTTGACAATTTAAATTTGGTCTCAGGATTTGGTGGCATTGAAAGTCTTGGGTAGATTTCTTCTAATTCAGAACTATCTTCCCGGTTCAGGGACTCCTGCAGCTATTAACTTTCAAAATTAATTATAATTATTATTATCCATCATTCTAAATATGCGTTTGAGCTTTCACTTGAATTTTAAAGAGTGATCTACAGAGTTGCTTAATGCACCATTTCAGTCTCAGAGACCACAGTCTTACATTTTCATTTACTTGAGAAATGAAACCACTGCCAAGTAATTTGGGTAATCATATCATCCCGTGTGACAGCTAAAACAGTCTTAACCGCCAGTCTGTGCAGCGAATAAAAAAAAGGAAGGAATAAAGTGCTTCAGCCTGATATGGAGCAGCCTATGTCGGAGGGCAAGCCGAGAGGAACTGAGGGAGGCCTCAGGGCTCTCATCTGCACTTTGCTTCCTCTCAGATCTCAGCAGAGCCTTTGAAAGCCGGGTGATTTGGATAAAAAGACAGCTGCTCGTTCCTGGGTGAGCAGGCGGTGGAAAGAAGCACAGCCTTGCAAGTAAGAGCTGGCTGGTTAATAAGGGGGTGAGACTGGCGCTGTTTCCCATTAGAGGAGCTGGCACCAGTTAAAAGCCTGGGAAAAGGCCCAGGGAAAAGGGTTGATGAAGAATAATCATTTTTTTAAATAAGGATGCTAAATGAGCAAAATCAATTGTTTAACTTTTTTTTCTATACAGAGGGCTCTTTACTGAAGGTTTTGTCTGGGTGGCTCAGGAGTATCAGGAGCACAAGGGAGCTCATCACACGGAGGTGTCCCTGGGTTCTCAAGCTGGAAACATTGCCAGCAAAGTCAAGATCAGGTTAGGAGAGACAAGGGCAGGGAAAAAAAGAGTAATTTCTAAGACTGGGTAGCACAGCATGGAAGTAAGCAGAAGAAAAAAAAGAAACAGGTGGAGAGGACCTATTCATCTTGCATTGCTGAAAAGAAGTGTGTAGAGCTGAGAGAAGTAGAAATGAAAGGAGTGACATCCATGGTCAGACAAACAGAAAAACTGAGATGAGTGAAAAGAGCAGAGATGTCCACAACATGGCTTTTCTCCTGATTTGCAATAACAACCAAAAATTGGTGCATCCATTTGATTTAGAGGTCAAAGATGCCTTGAAGTCTTATTTCTTAGGATATATGTAAATAAAGTGATGCCATAACTCATGGAAGGAAGTCAAAACAGATCCTGAAGAATTTATAATGTAAACAGAGGTGATGTTTGTGCTTTATGGTTAATTATTAATTTATTTTTCATTTCCTTTCAAAAATGTTCCATTTCTTCCTTAAATCATCATCATAAAATTCTCCGTAATGATCCTGGTCCCTGTTAATGTATCATGTCTGGAGGTCAGTCATAATATAGTCAGATTAAGTGTGATGCTTCTGGTATTTCAAAAATAACCTGGTCATTTAAAATTTAAAACATATTGCACAGTCATTTGAATTTTAGATGTTGATGTTTCAAAAATATCTCATGCATGATATGCTTTACATCCACTCTATAACTAAGCACCTTACAGTACACTTTCCTCAGCTGATTGTCCTTCCAGCAACTGAGGCATGAATGCAAAATTTTGCTTTTACATGACTAAAATTACCTAATGTAATATCTGTACTTACATCCAGTAATCTATTCAAATGTTTGTCTTCTTATATATGAAAAAGAAAGTTTGAATAAAAGGCAGTACTGTGAGAAAGGAGGGCTAAATAAACTGAAGGACTCTGGTGGAATTTGGTGCCTGAAACAGGAAGACCTACAGCACTTTCTGTTTTCTTTGCGAGCAAATGCACAATCTCAGATGACTCTTTGTATTATACTAAGCCTGTAATGGAGAATTTCTCCCCTAAAGAAGAGAGATAAGTTTATTAAATCATCTCATATTCCCTGCAGCTAGGTTTGAAGAAGCACAATCTTTCAGTTCAAGGGTTTGGAAAATGTTCTCCTGAGACAACGTGATAGGAAATGAGGGGGAAGCAAAAGGTCTTCTGAATTAAGTTAGTCTGCTCCTCCAGCCCTTCTGGATATATTAATGAAAAAAGACTTCTCCCTAAGGAATATGCCATACCAACTGACAATGTTTTGAAACAAATACCTACAATAAGAGCCAGAAATAGCATTTGGCAGTTCAAAAATGCATCCATTCTCTTAGCAATATTCTCATATCAGTGGTTTTGGGTCACAGATGAAGCAATATGAAAATGAAAGTGGTTTTACTTCAGACTAGTTTTACTCACACTGATTTCAAGCTGAGGCATGCTTTTTTTTATTGGTGAATCTCTTCCAAAAAATATATTTGCTCAGGTCTGCTGAGTAAGTCCTGGAAAGATATCCTTGGCCTGGTTTGTGCACTTGACCAATCACCAGCTTCTCCACAACAGACTGAAATTCAGATTGCCTTGTCTGTGAGTTTACGTCCCCAGGACACAGCTTCATGAATTAGAACAGCAGTGGGGAGAAGAGGTTTTTTTCCATAAAAGAGAAATCTGATGCACCTGCAGCACACTGGGTGACAGTCCCTCCAGGTTCTGAGAGGAGAAGCCAGACTCTTTAGGTGCACAGACCTCTGCAGCAAAGCACAGCAGCCAGAGCTGTAGGATGGGTGACATAGAGCAAAGGAGTTGTCAGCAAATGTAGCCTTAAGAGGAAAAAAAGGCAAAGAAACCAACTGCATCATTTCAATACTGCTTTCTAGCAACAGTAGAAATAGTGTCAGTTATCGAGACAAATGTCGACCACCACTGCACCCATACTGAGGGTTGCAAGAAGTTGGCACAATAGGCAAGAAATAAGAAATGAGGAAGGACTAATGACAGAATATTATGAACTAAGTTTAAAACAGTATATAATTGCTAAAAAGGGAATTTGATTCTAACATACCTGCTTCAGACCTAGCAATCTGTGAGCAACCTAAAGTGCACTCTGATTTTTGAAATGCTTGGATTTTGAAGGATACTCTGTCTGTTGTTGCCTGCATTAACTAGAATCCCTTTTATCCAACAACAATAGAGACATTTTGCTGCATTTTAAAAAACACTTTCTTAAAAATCATACTATGCACTTTCAAGACCGATTCTTTGCTGCTAAATCTTCTACACCTTTTGTCATGACCCACTCACCCCTTTTTTTGAACTAGTTGCAAGAGGAAATTTTGAAGTTGCTCTCCTTGGCTGGTTATCTCAGGGTATTTTCCTAAATTTTCTTAATGCCTAAATTTATTACAATAATACAAGCTGGAGTCTAGGTCCTCTGATTAAGTAATGAACACATTGAAAAGTGGGAAGGACCTGCTGTGACCATGTGGAGGAAGTGTTCTTGTAACAGATAGGAATTCCCTCATGCTTTCCTCCAAAAAAGCCAAGGTGGGCCAGATTTATAGTAGTGTCTGAGCTGCATTACAGGAAGAGCTGCAAAACATTTCATCCCACCCTGACCACTGTACCTAAGGGATCCCAAGAGCTAGGAAGTCTTTGCTGTCAGCACACACACACCTCCACATACATCAGGAGGTCTCTGCAGCTGAAAAAATTGTTCTTTAAAGGAATTAGTACATTAAATTAAAGGACAAAATCATTATTAGCTGGCCAAAAGAAGACTGTATGTGGAAACAGAGGCCAGAATCCAGCCAGCTTCTATTTCTGAGGAGGAGGTTAAGGAAAGAGAAGGTAAGAAACAGGCTGGTGATATTCCAGGGAGGGAAGAAAAAAACTGTGTTGAAACCCAAACGCGGTTTATACTGCAAGAAAGAAGTTAAAAGTAGAAAAAACATGCCTACAATAAGCAGAGTAAATTAATTATTTTTTAGTACTTAGTGGTGTAGACTGACCTCTGGGTGGTTTTCTACGGGATTTTGGTCCCTGTTTATATCATGGGAGCTTGACTCTTCTTTTTACCAAAGATGCAAAACAAGACCAGTGGATTTACTGGGTGGAATTTAACAGCCCGCACAGTAGCTTCCTTAAGGAATAGTAGAATCTCTTCAGGACACAACTGATGTAACAAAATGTAATGGTGAGAGTAAATTGCAGATATCTGAAATACACTTTCAAATATACACTTCCATGGGAGCAAATTAGCCATAATATATGAGTAACATATTCAGCCAGCATTGCTTCCTCTCCATTCCCTGGTCACCTCTTGCTGTCTACATTTCAAATGTATGTGCACATGCTCAAAGTTTAGATCAAGATTCAGTGTGTCCTCAGCTGTCTTAAAATAAATTTGTGTATTATCTTTGGCATCTTTTCTAGACAATTTGACAAGTTACCAAAACCAAATATGTTACAATTACACATACTTGAAACACAATTGTACCCACCCCCAAGGCTAAGCAGGCAGCAGCAAACAACAGGGAGAAGAAATGCAAGTAAGTCCTTTTTTAAGATATGAGGAAACAATGATCTAACAGCCCAAGAGGACAGAAACAACTGACAAGGGACTACATGCCTTTCATGCTGATGCACAGCTTGCTTAAATCTCTCCTTAGTTTTTCAGCCCATGACCTTTGGATCTGTATACAGATGCCTGTTGTACCCTTTTGTTCTAGGAAAAACTTCTTTCCCAACTATAGTTCTCAGCTGGTTGCACAAGTTTCCTAATAAAGAAATGAGCTATTACACCAGTATGGCTTTAGGTCCCTTAGAAAGGTCACAAGTATCTGGGCTGCTGTAGGGGAAATTGGAAGAGCCTGAGGAACACATGCCTGTGAAGGATCTGATCTAAACAGTGTCTCAACAGAGGTTGTTACAGAGACCAGTGCTCTTGCCTTCATTTGCAGGGGGTGAGCTCTACCTACCCTGAAACCACAAAAAAGAAATCATAGGTGACTCTTTGACATTTAACTTATCACCTCACAATTTTGTCTCCAGTAGACCGACTGAGTTCTTGAGCCACATATTCTTAGCTGCCAGCATTCTCTGAATGTATCTGACATGGGATGAAGTTCCATAGAGCTGTTTGTACATGTGGACAAATAGGAAGATTAACAACAGCAACCTAAAAAAATTATCAGGAGGTTCAGATGTGTTTGATGAACTGTCAGCATTTAGATCACTAACATGCGTCACTTGTCAGAAGAATAAAGGAAGGGCTAGATAGAAGATAGACAGACAGAAAGACAGACAGACAGACAGATAGATAGATAGATGGTGTTCCATCATTATTAAGCTATTTTGCCCCTTCAAAAGCAAAGTTGGCCACTCAGTAGAGCAGTACAAAAGCCTCAGAGACAGAAACTGACAGGTAAGAAAAAATACATTTTTGGGAAGGACAAACAGAAGCAGACCAAATAATAATGCCAATTTGATCAAAGTACAGTGGACAATGACTATTTCCCACTAACAAATGGACATGAAGGGACACTGGTTGTTGGGGAATTAAAAACTTCACATCCTTGCATAAACAAAAGAAACAGAAACAGTGGTGCCATCTACAGCACTGATGAGGTTCAAGACCTTAATGATGAAGGAAACCTCTAAAAAATCTAAAGAACTAACGATTCAAATACAAGGGTGGGGGGTGAGAGGCAGAATCCCTTTACAATTATAGCTACAGCTTTTATTACAGGGAATGTAATGAATTATATTAATGAAGGCAGTTTTCATGTTGGTGTCAAAGACTGTATTGCAGTCCAAGGAAAGGTCCAAAATTCTCAAAATGAA
This sequence comes from Hirundo rustica, assembly GCF_015227805.2. Classification (NCBI taxonomy): domain Eukaryota; kingdom Metazoa; phylum Chordata; class Aves; order Passeriformes; family Hirundinidae; genus Hirundo; species Hirundo rustica. Next base: position 54,360,199 of record NC_053450.1, on the reverse strand, counting down.
AGCATAGCTATGTCTGATATGTTATGCCTCATTTTGGAATAGTATTTTATTTGCCAGAACACTCGCTACTTCTGCTCATCACTTCTACAGACAGGTGTTTTGCAATCTCTTGCTGCAGCCATTGGTTTTAAAAACATGACAGTTTTGAAGTTCAAGGTAGAGCACGGAATAATTTTATGCACTCAGCCATGACAGCACTTGATTTAAAGCCAAGGAAATGAAATGATTACTGAAAGAAATCTAACATGTTTTTCAGACAAGTTATTACTTTGTCTGGCCTCTGAAAGCTCCACTGATCAAAAATTTGTATCTTTTAGAGAAGAAAAATCAAGCAATTACAGTAATTAACCAAGGAAAAATAATGGAATCTCCACCAAAGGCGGTAATATATTCCCTTTTAAAAGACACATCCCAGTCTGATTTATTAACAAATGTGTCACGCTGGCAGAAGATGAAGTATTTTTTCTATATCTTTCACTGAAAGTCTTATTACATCTACTTAAATCAAAGGCTATCAGAAAACAATAAGTTCTTCTCTTCCTTTCTGCTATGTTGATTAAAGTAAAAAGCTATTTTTCTACCTAGTCATGTCAGATTGAATCTAAGTGCTTAAAACATCATTATCACCATGGCAGCTATATTCATAGTGTTCTTCATAGCCTTCCCAGCTACTGTAACTGCTGTTTTGACAAATAGCATATTAACAATTAAAATGGCTCAAAAAGCTCTTCATAGGTGAATTTTCTTGTGTGTAAAATTACCTTTCCCCCAGATAATTAAAATACTGTTTTCCAAGGAAACTACTTATCTTTCAAATACCCTCTATTGGTTTTATTTGTAAAAGTTGACAGCAAAAATAAAATATTTCAAACAGAAACATTTCAAAAACAGTTTGTTGTTGTTGTTGTTCTTTTTCACAAAGTAGAAAATTGTAAATGTTACTTGAGATGATAAATGGAACAAGGACATTTAGATAATGTGAAGGGAGATATCTTAGGGACAAAGGTTGGTAACCACAGTCCTCTTCATCTCTAGTAGTTGCATAACTAAAGATTTTGAAAGAGAGCAGAAAAAACAAACCTAATAGTGCTGCCAAAAATAAAGTTACTAAATTTGCAGAAAGGCAGAGTGAATAGTTACTAATTACTGGCTTACCCAGCCAGAGATAAATACCCATGTTTCAGGGAAACACATTTCAGCTTCTTTTTTATTGTTATTGTTGTTGTTGTTGTTGCTGTTATCTATTACAGTGTGTAGTTGAGGAGTCACAGATAGCAATAAGAAAATACTGTGTTTTCAGGTCTGTGTTTGCATCCACATTTTTTCCCACTCCTAATGATCTCAAGGAGACACATTCTTTTGGCACAAGTAGGATTTCAATGTACAGACCTATGCTCCCACTTCAGCAACCACTCCAGCTCTGATGCTTGAAGTCAGTCTTGAGTCACTGGAAAACTCCAGGTAAAGACCTGGGAACTCCAACCCGAGCAGACACTTCCCAACCCACTAATTCCACTTCCTCTTACCTGGGTGTTACTAGTGGGATCTTATCCCAGCTGGTGTCACAAGGGTAAAATCACGCTTCCTAGCCTTCCCAAACAATTTTGCCACAGGAGACAGGGAGACATTTCCTGCAGAGAGAGAAATATTACCTTTCCATCTGAACAGACTCTCTAATACAAGTAAGACTGTTTCCGTATGAGCCCACTCTTTCTTGTACAGTATTGCACCGTATCGTAACTTCTTGTGATCTTTGTACTTCCTGGTTTGAATCTTCTAGACAAGTGACTCAGAGGGGATAATCTTGTAGTGCCCTCTAGATTGCAAGGAATCCACATGACCAGCATGTCTCTGTGCAGTGGCTGCCCACATGCTCTCATGCATGGCATGACATCAGCCACAGATGCACATCACTCTGCTTTACCATACTGCGATTGAGAACTAGCTCTAGGTAGCACCTCAGCACATAAAACCAGAATTCATTGCCTACAACACCTGGTGGAAAAGGTCATAGCACTCTCCCACCCACAACAGTAAGGAAGAAAAGAGTATGCTGGGATACAAGCGTACTGTCTAAGAAATGCAGACTTTCTCCCCTAAATTGCTATCTACCAGTGCCTTACTATATCATTCCAAGAGACGTATTATTGAGGGATCCATTATGTTTCCCTCCAGAACTTACAGCTTTTAAACTTCTAAAAAATGTTCATCATTAATTCTGTGCTCTTTTAAACTGTTTTTGCACTATTTTAAAGCCGAGGTGTCTATCAAGGTGTGGTGTGGATTCAGGAAAAGAATCCTAATGCTGTCTCTCCTGAGACTGGTGGAAAGGGGAACACAACCAACCTTCTTTCATCTGCAGCAACAGAGCAACAGTCTCACTCCTCCACTCAAAATATTAATTTCCCCCAACCAGGTTAATATATGTCAGTATATTTTTATTTTTATATATTTTTATATATTTATATATATATATAGTGTGTCAGTATATTAATAATATATGTCAGTATATCATTATATATATGTCAGTATATTACCTGCTGCTGGATTCTGCCACAGAGGACCTCAGACATCCCTGAGCATGTAAGATGAGCTTTTGGTGATTTTCCTTCAATGCTACATTTAGGATCCCAGGAAGGAAAGAAGGAAAGAAGGAAATTTCAAGAAAAGATCTAAAACCATGGCATTCACAAGTGGAGAATAAGTGCAGTGTTCTAAATTCAGACCGGCAAGAGAGTCAGGGCTGTGCTGTCAGCAGCCTGATAGCAGCTGTGGATAAAATCCTGAAACTACTTGACTCAATGAACTCAAACAAGACCAAGAGGCCCCGTGTAGTGGTTTCACGTTCACTAAATTCTGGTCTTAGTACTTACTCTTTTTCTGTGGGAGAGAGCCTAGGAGAAAAAACAAAGCAGGCTCAACTTTAAAAATTAACAAATAGTTTTATTAACACACATTAAAATAATAGAAAAAAGAAAGTTGGAAAAAACTAAGAGAATGAAACTTTAAAAACACTCTTCCCTCCCCTTACAAACTGTTAACTTTTCTACAAAACAACATAAAGAGACAAAACTTGTAATTTTCAGTCAGTTTTACTATTTGACAATAGTTTTTCATCAAATCTTTAGGGGAAGAGTCTCTCCTAGAGTCATGGATCCCACTGACAACTTAGAACTGTTCTCTTGTGGGTTTTAAATTGTCACAAAAACAACCGCCCGGAGAAACCTGCCTTTGTGACCCCTCCCATTAGCAGGTTCCCAAGCTGCTTATGGGTCATGGGTCTTAAGACTTTTGCATACTGGGGCGTCACCTTTTAAACATGAATAACTCTAAAGCAAAGGATTCTTCATCTCAAGGTACAGAGATATCTTCTCACTTCTTCACTGACACAGAGGGCTTCTCATCTCTGTTCAAGCATCTTATAGGATATTACTCAGTCCATCACAAACACCTTTGCTCAAATCCACACACAAATCTAAACAATCATCTCCCCAAATTCATATCTTTCCCATGATTTAAAGGAATGATCTAAATATAGAGTTAATTTCCATGGCTCAAGTAAGAACAGAACAACCAACTCTTCAACCCTCTGTCTCAGTAGTCCTTTCACTCTTGCTCTACTGACTTCATGCTGTTTTTTCTTTATGTTCACTCTGTCCTTCCTTCCTCTCTCAGAGAAGGGCTAAGCTCTGGAAGCTTCATATTGCTAGGAAAGAGTTAAATCTGCTCGGAGTCTTTGTCTCTGTAGTTCGTGGTGTCAGATGTTCAAGGCCGCGCTGGTGAGGGAGGAAGAACTCACACAGAAACATCAGAGATCGGAGCACTCGGGCAGTCCGGAATCACAAAAAAAATCCCCAGGCAGGATCATAAATGCCTTCTCAGCCCATCCCTCAGTGTAAATCGGGGTGGCCTCAGCATAAATGGTGCCCATAGCTCTTATCAGGGGCCCGGCAGAGATATCTCCCTGCTCCAGGGAATTTTGGAGGAAGTAGTTGCTGTAAAGCAGCAACCTTTTCTTCCTCCCCCCATTACCCGGGAGCCGATGGAATCCGGCCAGACCTCAGGCCAGCTCCCCCCAAAAAGGGGGGAGCAGCAGACCCAGCTCAATGTTACCTGTCTCTCTCTGGCCAAAGGAAAGAGGAAAAAGGACCCACCTACAGGAAATCAAGGGGTTTTATATTGTACTTCCCAAAGTTGTAGCCAACAATTTTCAGTGGTCAGAACAGATGCCAATATTGCAACTAACCCTCTGATAGGTCCCTGTCTCTTCTAAAGCAATTCCCAGGTCCTGACCTGGAGGATTATTCTACATTCTTCAATAACTAAAAAACCAAACTGTACTAACCCATGACACCCTGGAAAAAACCTCCAGTTTGCTCTATAGAGGAGAAGCCATTAAGCATAAAAGGAACCTGAAGCTGACAAAGAAAACTTGGTAACAACAGCCACTGCTCTGCAGTCAGCAGTGGTACAAACGAGAATGATTCAGGGAATTGCATACTCAAATCGTATAGAAAAAAAAAAAAAAACTAAAGAGCTACCATGCTGCAGCAGTAAAGTAGCCAGGGAAGAATAAAACCATTTTTTACTGATGAGATAATAACCTTTAAATTCTTCTAATTCCCCTCAGTTGTTAATAGGTTTCACAAAAAACCTTCAGCAACAAAATCCACTATAAAGAGATGTGATAAAGGACTTGCCAAGGACAGCATATGTTGCGAGAGAAGAATGTTGAAAATTATATCACTCTGTCTGCATTGCTGGGATGTTACCACAGGCTTTGTAAAACATAGATTTTTTAAATAAAGAGATAGCTTCATTTTTTAAAGATGAATAATACTGAAGTTGTAAGTATATAATCTTCATTGACCTCATCATAACAGGACAATGAAAAGGAGAGAAAACAGAGAAGGGTCTAATTCATTTATGATGGCCCTGCTATCCTTCCATGAATTCCCTCATCCTGGTCAACCCATTACTTTCTCTACCTGTCCCTAAACTTCTTGATCATTTTTGACAACTTCACCCTTCATCAGGTGAGCTTTCAGTCACTTGAATTGCTCAAGCAGATCGAAACTGCTTGAAGGAAATTTCCTCCCTTTCCTTCAGCTTTTGCAGGAATGCTAAATCGGAATGAACTCCAGTGTCATGCCTTCAATACAGCATGGGTCACTTGCTACCTGTGAAATGCCTTTGTCACTGTTTTAGTCATGTTTCAATGAAGTTGTATTCAGCTTCTCATCTCCTTATTTCTGCACCTGTATAATCCCTCACCTCCAGCTGCACAGCCAAGGCTTTGAGAGGAACAGAAACTCTTCTCAGAATGCCACAAAGAGCTAGAGGATTTGGCAGAGTTTTGCAGGGACATGCTCTCAGCACCCTGCAATAATTAGACCTGCAACAGCATAATTTGCCTTAGGAAATTGTTCTTCCACAGAGTTTTGCTTGGAATAAAGTCTTCAGAGGATCATAGTGACATCTGCAGCTCCTGTACCACAGGTTTCTAAGGAGAAGGGCAAGGCTTTTTCTTCTATGAAACACTTTTTCATCTCTGCTGGTTATATATGAGTTCAGTCCTGTTCTGTTCTAAATAGCCAGTTGTTGTGGGCGAACCACAGGTGGCAGCTTGACATCACACAACTCACTCACTCCCCTGCAGTGGTATGGCGCAGAGAATGGAAGAGTAAAAGTATGACAGCTTGTGGGTTGAGATACAGAGAGTTTAATAGATAAAGTGAATACTGGACACACAAGCAAAGCAAAACAAGGAATTCAATTACCATTCTCCATGGGCAGGCAGGTGTTCAGCCTTCCCATCTCCGGGAAAGCAGGACCCTATCACATCAGTGGCTTTTGAGGACAAAGAGCATCTCTCTGAATGTTGCCCTTTTGTCCTTCCTTCCTTGAATATTTTTTATCACTGAGCATGACACCATATGGTATGCAGTGTCCCTTTGGCCAGGTGGGGTCGGCTGTGTCCCCTCACAGCTTCCTTTGCACCTCAGCGTTCTCACAGCATAAGGAGCTCAAAAAGCCTTGCTGCTGTGTAAGCATTGATCAGCAATAACTAAAACATCAGTCTGCTGTCAACACTGTTTTGGTCACCAATCCAAAACACAGAACCATAAAAGCCACTGTGAAGAAAACTGACTCAAAACCAGTGAAGAAGTTATATTTGCTTCTGCTATAAAAAGTATGATCAATTCAAACAAACAAACTTAGTAAAAACTACCTGTAAACTTTAAAGGAGAAAATAAAAGTAGCACCAGTACGATCCTCAGTGTCACAAAATACCTAAGCTACCTTGATGGAAGGGAAAATGTGGGAAAATATGCCATTAACTTTCCATTCAGATTATGGCCTCCTCATTGCTTTTCAAGATGGAACTTCAAATTCTAAGTAATTTGTGGATTTTTTTCACATATATTTTCAATAGATACTGTTCTACTGTAGAATACAACTGTACTAGTGACCAAATACAGCAGTAAATTATGTTAAAACAAACCCCAAAAGCAGAAGAAATAAGATTGGTTCACCCCATTTTTGGGAAGGAGAGGTTAAAGCTTTTGGAGGTTAATATTTTGTGCTTATTCTTCCTTTATACAAAAAAAATTATTGATAAAAATGGGTGCTTTCTCATGAATGCAATAACAGGTGAGAACAAAAATGTTTTATTCTTTATATGGAATATGCTTGCTCACTTCTGCTTTACAGAGACAACACTTAGTTGAAGTGAACTTGCACAAAACCTCATTAAGTTAAAGAGGAGAAGCAGGATGTATATTCCTGTTTTTACTCACAGTACTGTACCTTGCGTTCAGCTGGGACATTGGGAACAGTCAAGGATCTCTACTTCCTCACTTGTCAAATGGAAAAAGCTGTGGCTTCTGTGACAAGACAGTCAACTGCTGCTACAGAACAGAAATAAACGGTACAATATTTTTCCTGTGACCATTAAGAGAATTGATGTCAATACCGTTCAGGCAATCTACAGCACCAATACTGGAAACAAAGTGTATTTTTGCAAATTTGGGCTGGGACACATTGGCAGAAGTCCACAGCTCTAATCTCGCCTAGCAGATATTCCTATAGCTGTCTAAAGTCTAACCACGTTCCACTGCAGCCACGTTCCTTTTCAAAGCTGCCATTTGTAGGAAATTATCTCATCCTCTTGAGAGTTATTTAACAGGTATTAGCTGCTCACTGAAGCAGAATTATACAAAAGAAATTATAGGTTTCAAATTTGCACCCTATTTCGAGTCTTTAAAGAAAGATTGATCTTTATTGCATAATCCACCTCTCCAGAAAAGTCTCCTACCTCTCTGCTTTGTAACAACAAAGCAGTGAAATATCAAGTGATGCCATATTTCAACTAATGTAAAAGGAGATGGCAAAATGATAAGCCTGAATGAATACAAATATTTTAAATCCAGTCCTTTAGAGCCAAAGATTCTCAGCGTTATTTAAAAATTAAATCTTAACTGGCTTGTCATTATTTATTTTTCTGGGAAAAAGATAACAAGACAATACTCCTTCAGTGGGAACATCCTTTTAAAAGCATTTGCAGTGAAACAGAACTTGCACCATTTGTGCTCCTACAGAAGAGATGACTTACATACACACAGAGAACTTCCTGCATCTTCAGAAGGTTCATATATAACTTTCAACGTGTAAGATGGTCACTGGATGGAAATGTTTTGCTCCTGATAACTACAGAAGAAAATAATTCAACATGGAAATGCAAGTCTCTGTGTCTGACTTTTTATTCAATTCAATTGGTTACTGAGAATCCAATAAGCAATTTATGGAAAATTCAGAGTTCAAGTCTGTACAAAGAAGAGATTCACAGTGTCTTTCTCTTCTGGCAGCTATTGTTCAGAAGTTTCTGTGACTGTTATGAGATAAATAGAGCTTCTAATTATAAAAATGTTTATCAAAAAATATGGAAGGATACTTTTTACAAGAGTATATAGTGACAGGACAAGAGGGAATGGTTTCAAACTGAAAGATGGAGGGTATAGATTGGATACTAGAAAGAAATTCTTTACTGTGAGGGTGATGACGCACTGGAACAGGTTCCCCAGAGAAGCTGTGGCTGCCCCATCCCTGGAGGTGTTCAAGGCCAGGTTATATAGGGCTTTGAGCAACCTGGTCTGGTGGGAGGTGTCCCTGCCCATGGCAGGGCAGTTGGAATTAGGTGGTCTTGAAGATCTCCTCCGATCTGTACCATTCCATAATTCTATGATCCTGCTCCAATGAGGAATGCACCATGATCCAGCTGCACACAAATGCTGCAATCCAGGAGAAAAACTCTTCAGAGTAAATCAGGAAATAGCAGCGGGTACTTCTTGGGAATTTTTCTGTTTTTGTCAAATCTATTCTGCCTACACTGTTCTTGAAACAACTGCAACTGACTCTAAGGGGTTTAGAAGCAAAGCTGGGCTACAAAAATAAGATCAGCTTAAGTATATTACCTGAGGGGAAAAAGCTTCTAACATAGTGCAAGTCCAGTTTCTGGGCCAGTTAGACACTTGGCACTGAGACACATGGATAAAGAGGAGCAATAGGATAAAGTGTTCTTGAGCTGTTGCTTGGTTGAAAGTGGGCAAAATTACTTCTCACAGTGTCTCACACTAAGAAAGAGGGGCAGCACTTTCCATTTCCCTTCTCACCTGTGTGAGGGAAATGCATGACTATGAGATGACTGGACCAGTGGATTAAAATTCACTCCTTTTTTTTTGCCTTTGTCTTCTTGCGGTTATGCATGTTCTTTTATTCCCCCTATAGCCAGGCTGCAACTTTCAGTCTAAGTCACAAAGAAGGAGAAAAATCCTGCCTCATATACAATTGGCCTACAAGTTGTTGAACTGAAATAAGTAGAATGATGTGCAATGTGAAGCATCCCTCAGCATGATTCAAACAGACTGTCTCTTCACCTCTGCATTCATTTAAAAAGCCCATTGTACTCCAGGAAATCTGTTTTTGGACTACGAATGGGTATTAAGGGATATTTTATGTCTAATGGCATTCTACTGCTGAGACAGTCTTTGGAAAATTCCTATCTGGTGTTTACTGCATCTTCACTCACTTTTAGTCTGAGAAAAAAAAGGCTGAGGCATAACGGATTTCTTCATCAGTTAATTTTTTTTAAGTCCATTAAGATCAAAAAAACCTTTAATCAGAATAATTCAAGACTATAGTATGATCATTCAAGGGAAGAATATCGCCAGAGTCACAGTAATGACTGCCTTTTATTTGTCACTTAATTATAGGTTACCACAGATTATATAAATGTGTATGAAAAATGAAGATCAGCTTAATACCATTCATATAACTGGCAATTAATCATGTTCTTTAAAGTTCTCCCTGTCTTTCATCTTGTGTAGAAGAAAACAAAAATGTACCACCAGAGAACATCTGAAACTTGTGTCTTTCTTCTAAATATACTGCCTGCTGCATAAGGACCCATGATGCTTGTTTACACAATTTCCAATCCATTTCTTCATCACAGTCTTTGTCTCTCACCACCCCTCCCTGCTCCTCTCTATGCCAAAGCCACAAAAAGTCAAGTACTTGGTAACTCCTAATGGCCTGTAACTCCTGCTCTGCAGACAGAGAATCTGGCAAAACAGCCTGGATTGGGAGACCCCCAAATGCATTTTATATGGACCTCAAAGAAATGTTAAGTGGATCTACTGAAGAAGAAGATTTAATAAACAGAAATTTGCATTGTGCAAGCACTAGCAATAAAGGCACCTGTTTAAAAATAATTTTTAAGCCACTAGATTACAGGGCCACTAAAATGATAACCAGACATCACAGATGTTACATGGAAATTTCTGCTCAAACCAAGCTAAATTTTAAACATACACTTGCAAACTTCAGAACTTCTCTAGAACCCATAGTCAAATGCTTATTTATAAATTTATCATAAAGAAATTATTTCACTTTATTCGGGAATTATTCTTTCATTTCTTTTTTACAATTTTTTTTTTCAACTGGTTTTCATCCTGATGGTTGAAATGTTGTTTGAAATGACAGCTCATCCCTTCACTTGAGGGAATTTTAACAGGAACATTGGTGGATATGAATTCAGGCAATTTTTATTATTCCATTGCATTTTACCTCCTCCAGCTTTTTAAATTCCTTGCTACCTTTATTCAATATTTTGGAAACAAAATACACAGACAGCTATGGATGATTAAAGGTGCAGCAACAATAATCAATGCAAAATAAGACTAAATAAGGCTAATCATGGTTGATTCAAATAAGGGTAAACAATTACATGAAATTAAAATATTAATAAAATGGGTCATGTCATTACTACATCTGGATAAATTCATTTTAGCATGTATCATTCCATGAACTTAATTTTTCTTTCTGGGTTGGGTGTGGGTTTTTTGGTTTTTTGTTTGTTTGTTGGTTTTGGGTTTGGTTTTTTTTTTTTGGGGGGGGGGGGGTTAATCAAATAATTAATTCCATCATTGTTTCTTAGTTCAAGAAGAATTTTGTACAAAGCTGCTTCACAGTTCATTTGTACTGTGATCTCTGACTCAATCGTAGTTTTAAATTTCATCCATTTCTTATGCCCTAGTCTTAACCTGAACTCATGAAAGCTTCCATCATGAACCTTTACATTTATAAATGTAGGAAGATTTCCTTTGGACCATATTTATTTACCCCTTAAGAAGAAGAGAGTTATCACTGTTCACCTTCTTTCTTGGGAAAAGATCTGAATATCTGCTAAATTTTCACTAAACTTATTTCAAAATTTTAAGACCAGAATGGATTAAAACCATCCATCAGCCTGACTTTCATAGTAAAGACCATAAAAATCTCATCATGTGATTTCTGCACCAAGGTGATTGGAGTATTAAGTCCTCATTATTAACAGTGTATTTTCAGCAAGTTCTTCCCACTACAATTTTCACAGCCTCTTGATTTATTATTTTAATGCAACAATGGCACCAGACATGAAAAGTTACATTCCCAAATGTCCGGAAAAAAATTGCTTCATTGATAGTGCCTACATAGTGCTTTTACTTGGGTTTTCTTGAATTATTCTAGCACCAATATGAAGCATGCACAGTGTATGGAGAATTCACAGAGATTAATGACCCTTTGCAAGAACTAATTGTGTGATGAGTCATGTCATGTCTTTAGGCACTTCAGTTTGTCAAGTACAGAACAGAAGAGAATGATCCAGTTAAGCAATTTACTCGGGGTTCATCTGCTTCTTGTATTGGGCCACAATGCAGAGATCTTTAAAGAAGCTCTAGGCAAGCTGGTGCCGAAGCAGTGGGAAGCATAACACTGTCAGCACATGGCTGTTACACCCAAAAATAACACCAAATTTTAGGTGGCTAAATGACCTGGGACCCTCAAGCCAGTCCATGTGCCATATGTTCCTTTATTCTGCTGGGATATTGGGTGTAGGAGCAGGATCTCTCGCATGGTTCCTCTGCACACCAGTCATCAAGTATGCAGTCCTGCAGACTTCAGAAATACAGTCTGCAGTTGTGAAGAGCAGCCTGCTCTTATGAATTTGCTTGAGCTGGCAACTAAATCAAGAGCACCGACATAAAGCTAATGAAAAGCTAGTGGGTGCCAGTCAACTACAGATCTTTTCAAAGGAAAACTTGCAAACTGAAAAAATGCCCTCAAACTGTCCAGCTGCAGATAGACTAAGGGGATTTCAGATCAAGTGCGTATGTATAAGGTGAGTAATCAAAGACAGCAGCCTTAGAAAAACTGGTACTTCAAAAAATTTTGCTTGTTTTCATCCACCACTGATTGTCTCTTTCCCATAGGATGAATCCATTTCAAGTCTAGTCTGTTTCTGCAGTGGAGAGTAATGTGTTGCTGCAGGAGGCACAGCTTATTACGAGCTGCTATCAAAGCCCATGGTTTCTGAAGGAAAATGTTCTCAATTAACCCATAATACTACTAGTCTGGATCAGTGGAGTGGTGAAAGAGTAAAATGATTAAAAAAAAAAAAATACCCTGAGATTAGCTGAATTGTTTAGAGCATGGTGCTAATAACACCAAGGTTATGGGTTCAATCCCCATTTACTTAAGAGCTGGATCAATGATCCTTGCGGGTTCCTTCCAACTCAGAATATTCTATAAATCTGTGAATTACAGCTGCTTCATCTGCAGCACAAGCAGAAGAACACTGGTAGAGGGTCACAGAAAGCCAAGCAGCAATAGCCCTAATGCCCTCAACAAATTGGGAGTCAAATATGCCTTAGTAAAGAAGTAGAAAAGGTTTTTTAGTGAATCCTACCCTATACAAGAAGAGCAATTTTTGTAGAATAAAAGTCACTTTCATTCATTTTGTAAATAACTCAAGTTGTAGCAAAATATTAGCTTAAAACTGTGGATGTCATGAACAAATCTGTCTAATTTCCATCTATTTTTCCATTTCAAAGGTAAGAAACAGTATTTCATATTCTAAATTGCCTTTTTTACAGAGAATTTTCAAATTCTCCCAGGAAATAACAGTGAGAATTTGATACAAGTTTCTGTTTTTGCCTTGTCTGTGGTTTTGCCAAGGCATTTGCACTACAAATAATGTTTCAAGACTAGCATCATCCTTTTAAAGTCCTTAAAATACAGCCTGAGCATGCCTCCTTCTGGAACTATTCAGCCCCACACTACAGGCCCAAACTAAAATAAGATGGATGTAAACATTCAATTTACAGTATCTGGTAAGAATAATTAAGTTTAAGAATCAGAAGTTTGTCAAGTTGAGCTATGTTGGTCACTTCAGGCTAGAGGTATTTTGTAAGGCAGAGACAAGATAGCACACAGATAGCAAAGTTGCCCTGTCTGAAATGTATTTTAAATAAAAGCAGATATTATGTTGAAAGTACATTTAAATTAAAACACCCATGGGAAAATGCAGAAACCCCTCAAGTACAACTTTTAAGGTGTGCTTCCCCTGTGGCCCAGCTTATCAGAAAGGGAATGCCCGTCTAACAAAACCTCTCCTTACCTGACATCTGAGACAATTGCTAACAGCAGCAATGAATATGACACCCTTAAGCCTTGAAATCCCATCAGCTGTGACTGTTTAAAGTAATTAATAAAGAAAATAGGTTGTATTTGGTTTGTTTTCAAAGGGCAGTCCTACTCAGTACAAGCATTTCAGAGGATGAAGGATGCATTAGTAAGAGGGATTATTTGTGTGCAAAATGCTCTCAGACAGCTGGAAAAAGCCTCTAGACACTTTCACCTTCTGAACGTCACAGTGTCCTACTCCCTATCCTTAACCTATGTTTTAGCAAAGTATTTATTTGTTTATTCAAACAGCAAAGGTCATAGCTGCTGCTTCAGAGTTTTTCACATTGCCAGGATGCTTCAGGCCTGTTGCAAAGATATGCACAGGCAACAAGCCATAGCTGAGAAGCTAGAAGAAGAAAAAAAGAGAAGTGTTACTTAACCACAAAGGTATGAAATCAGTATTTTAGAGCTCTGCTTTCAAAAATACTTCATTTCTACCTCTGTGCCTGTACCCTGAGGACAATGCTACACTTCTGCAAGCAATCTTGCAGCCATTGTTTGGGATTTCATCCATTAGTGTTTGAAAAATACTTTGAGACTCTCAGAAGGGAGATGTTACAGTATTCTAAAGTTCTGCCTAATTTTCTCTGGTCAGAACTTATTTTACCCAGTCAAGCTGAAAGATCAAAAGTGTAATTGAAAAATAAACTGCAAAAGAAAACGTAGCAAAAATCAAATTGAAGATTGTAAAATACCTTCCTATGTGTTTCTGAAGAAGGCTTAGTATATCTTTTCCAAAATGCATGACTGCCAGGGCCATATGGACATCCCCCTCCAGGGCTGGAGTGTAGATGAGGGGCACCTGCTGCAGGCAGTGGCCTTAGGACAAGGTCTGGTTGCAGCCTCCACAGGGCCTCTTCTTTATCAACTCTGCTAGCTCACCACAGATTTCCGTCATTATTGTCAGCTCTATTCATGTCATTAGATGCTTTTGCTTTTACCCAGTACCAAAAATGCTGGTACTACACTGGTCATTATTAATTCTGCAAAGTTTCAAAGTATGTGTGGTGACGGGTGCCCAGCCTCCCTGCATCTTCACTTTGGCTCTTCCCTGAGAATTAAACCCTTCAATATTCAGTCCGGTTATTTATTACTCTCTTTAAAAATTCAGTGCAGTCTTCTAACTGACATTTTCAACAAAAGGTCATCTGAAATACACACAGCGTTCCTCATATTGCCTGCCTTCCCCTCTAAAGGTCCACCAGAGATAATGTTGTGCTTGTCATCTATTTACTCATTACATTGTGCAACAGGCCTTTGATCCTCTGCTCGTCTGCATGCCAGCGCTGTCTCCCATGAGGTAGCTCTAGGGTGGCTTTCCCCTTTTCCATTGCCTTCCAATTAAGCTGGACATATTTTCAATATCTCCCACTCTAAATAAGGGTATACAGTGTATTGCTTAAAATGCCACGGCTAAGTTCGGTCATTAATTGCACATGATTGGAGCACCAGGCAAAACCAAGGAGCTGCATGAGGACCTGGGAGCAGAAATTCGCCTGTCACTTATACCAAAAATCCTTGCACCTTCCAGTTTTCTAGAAGCTGACCACCTCTGCTTTAGACAGCAGGAACACCCACAGACTACAGATAACATCTTAAAAATTACGTCAGCCAAAATTAGTAAAAAAATATGTTTCTCCTCTTGTTTCACCAATGGGACCATTCGATTTTCCAGAGTGTAACTAAACCATCAGGCTACACAACAAATACCATCTTTTTCTTCGCAAGGTTTTCCTTCAAAATTCAAAAATCCAGATTCAGAGGGGGCCACACCAATGTCCCTTTTCAATGTGAAAACCTGAATATTTAGCAGTTTCATCTGAATATTTAGCAGTTTAATCTCAGCAGTGAGATTAAAAACTTGGATTTCGCTCAAGGATTTACTTCCTACCTCTCCATTTTTTATGTACTTTATGCAGGGACATGAACCGTCATTGGAACTGCACTTGAAATTCAAGTGATCCATCTCTTTTCGTTGCCATTTGAAAGGAGGACTATTCAAGCACCTGTTTTTCAAACTAGGAGTACCAAGCAGAGCACTTTAGACCAAGAGAAGTCAAAGGTTTAAATTACCTTTTCCAAGTGACTTGAGCAGATTCCATATGGTGTGACTTTGCAGAGACCCCCAGCCACAGCACTGGATCCTGGGGGCCCACCAAGATGGTTTCTTGGTCTGAGGAACATAAGAAATAAATTTCTTTCTTGACACACTGGTTTTCCACTAATGCTTAGAATTTTGTTGTTTTTTCTTTTGAAGGGGAGGGAGCTTGAGAGGTACCATATGCTGAATTCCTGCTACATGGCTTTGTGGGGAGAAGATGTCTTACAACACTTCAGTGGAATGGGATCCAGTCACACCTGGTGAGGGTCTTGCACACAGACTTTCAGCCAAGTTTCCAGCAACTCACTGACTCTACTCCTCTAAAATTGAATTTGGCACAAGTATGTGTACCAGGACACTTTTTAACGCAGCCTAGTCCTCAAAGTAGGAAAAGGCTATTTATCTTCATCTTCTGTAAGTCAGGTGTGAACTTAACAGAGACTTAAAATTCTTGCTTGCCCAAGCTCCACAACTTACCTACCACTCTGTGAGCAGAGAGCAGGGATGTTCTCTCCTTTTTATAGCCAGGGCTCTTTATGTTTTCTGGGAAAAGCTTCTATGGAAAAACTTTTAGTTTCAGTGGAGTTTCATATTCAAAACAAGATTAAAGAACAGGAATCTTTCCTACTATTCTTTGAATGGAAGGAAATCCTGGAGAGATTCCCCTGACTTTAAAAAGCACAAGGAACTTCTGAAGCAGAAATAGCAGTAAGGTCTATTTAAGGCTATCCCAGCACTATGAATTGTAGGGATACAGAATTTCAGAGACTTATGTTCTGACTCAAAAACCACGCAAAGCTTTACAGAAAGAAGTTCAGAGCAAAGAAAAGGTATGATACAAAGATGATAGTCTGATCTTCCACACTCCTAGGGCCATATTTGCAGGGTAGGTGGGGTAGGCACAAAATTTCTGTGAAAAATAATGATGAAAAAGCTAATTCATGAGCAACTTTACTTATTGCTTGCCAAAAGCAATTGTGTCCTGTTAAAAACTGGCAAACCAAAGAGAAAAATTAATCCCATTTTCTTTGTGTGTTTTTGTTTTGTCACTGCTAATTAAGGCATTTATGAACAGAACATCAAAAAAGTTCATTTGATGCCTTTGCAAATCATCTGGAGCCAGCATATAAAGCTGATCATTCCATTTCCCATGGTGTTTTAATCAGGTGTAAAATCAGCCTAATTGAAAGTAGGGGAGTGATGAATCACCATCTGGAGGTAGCTGTGTAAATTATATGCTTACCACCCTTCTCAAGGAAATTATGATCTTCCAGGAGAAGTTTGTGTCTGAACTTGGGATCCCTGACCCTCAGCCACACAGAGCATGGCTGGGACACAAAGCCCTTCCAGCCGCTGTGGCCAGGCTTCCATCCCATCAGAGGTAGGGAAATGAAAGCTGTGTCCAGCAGATGAGCTCTGCTACAGAGATGGGACATGGCCAAGGCATATACTTGGTCCTGGAAAGACAGAAACACCCCTAAGCAATGTATTTCTGGCATAAGTTTTGCATGTCCTTACCATCAAAAATGAAAGCTTATTTAGAGAACAGAGAGCATTTGCTCCTATGAGCATATTAGAGATCTTGAAATTTCCCAAGTTACAGAGTGTGTTGTACCGAATAAAAGTATATTGTTACATACTGCATAGACAACAAAAGAGGCAGAAGCATCTGGCACTGTGGAAATGTAGTTTTCATCTAGATCTGGATTATCGTTTGCTTATCTGGTCCCCTCTAAGCCAAAAACAATATAATAGGTCTAGGAAAACAACATAATACCAACAAGGTATGAAGATACGAGTAAAGATAAAATGGGACAGGATTCTTAGCTGGAAAAGATAAAATTTATAGAAGAATATAAGGGAGTGGAATAATAAATTTCACCGGGGAAATGAATGGGAACTAGTTAATTTCTTTACAATCTGGGGACTAATTATTTCTTTTCATTGCAACAAAAGGGCTTTAGAGCATTGAAGAAAACTTACAAGTATATGTTTTATAAGGGAAAAAAATCATCTTTCCACTCAACATATCTAACTTGTGAAACAAGATGTTGTAGATTAAAATAAAAAGATCCAAGAGTGACCAGGTAAATTCATGTGAGACACATTCATTTAGAGCTATTTGTCACAAATCTGTAAATATAACTTCCTCCCCAAGAAGTCCCTAAACAAGAGCTTGCTGGGAGCTCTGCTGGTATTCCAGAGGATTACTAGACACAAGTCCAGACTTTACATAATGCTCTTTGTTTAGATGAAAACCCTTCACTCCTTGCTCAGCACAGCCAGTCATGTATTCTTAGGGCTCTTTTAGGCAAGCTGCTCAAAAAGAAACTGTTGTGGGAATAATGCTTAGGGACCATAAGAATTTAACCATAAGAATTTAACAAATTTACTAGATCTTTAGTTTAACTGGTTTCTAGGGGAACTCTGTTCTGTCACACCGATCTGCTATAATTTTCAAAACCTCAAGATGCAAAAAGTACTTGAGGTTTTTTCTTCTACTTCAGATTTTGACTGTTGCTACTTTGTTTACAGGTAGAGGAAATACATGAGAAGCACACTGCAGAGTGGAAAGCAGTGTAACAAATGACAACAAAGAGAAGAAAGGTTAGAGAAAAAGGAACTATACATTCTCACATACATTTCATCTGTTAATGTTGTCTGTGATTCTACTTAATATTTGGGAGTAAGAACTGATGTAGACATGTATGTAAACGTAGACACACATGCACACACAAATACACCTCAGACTCTTGTGTCCTGTATGAAGAGCAGGTCAGTCCAAGATACCCACAGCTCAGGTTGTAACACAGGATAAGATTAGAAAAGGAGGGAGAACCTCTCACCTGGAAATAAACTAGCAGAGAGTCTTATGCAGGCAGCTCCACCACAGCCTGCATCACTTTCTGTCCCTCATGTGAGGACCCCCACTTCCACTTCCAAGTTCCCAAATCTTCTTCACCCACCCTGCCTAACAGGAAGGGCACTGTACATGAAAACCAACACAGCTGAAGACTGGGACCATCCTTTGCAATTCCTGAACACAGCAGTGGCCACCATGAATTGGTCTTCTCTTCAAGAAGCTGATGAGCAACAGAAGAAGCATTTACTGAAAAATAGGCAGGAGAATCCACAACAAGACTTTGGAGCAAAACAGAGTCCTTGAAGCTTTCAAAGAGCAGGCTGTGTAAGGGAGTTGAGTTGTTTTCCCTAAGGTTTTAAACCTTTTCTACCTTCTTAACGTTTATGTGTGCAGGAAATTCCTGTTGTTTCTGTGCTTATTTGCATGGGATTAAAATAAAATGCAATTCCATTGTATTTGTCCAGAGAGACATTCTGAGAAGGTTTTCTGAGGGGATAAGCCTAAGCAGTGGGAATCAATGTGCATCCCACTCTCAAAAGCGTTCCACACCACATTAGTGGACTGCTGGACACTGGTTACACGAAGGGTGCAGACCTCTAGATTGTAGATCTGAAAACAATCATCCCTCCCAGCCCAGCCTCAGCGGCACTGGCACTCAGTAGTTAGAGCTGTTTGTGACAGATTTGTGTCCATTTGGGAAGTAGGATCATGAAGCCCAGGACCATAAGCTACTTCTTTGCTCTATCCAGTTACAACCGTTTTGTGTTACAGGAGAAGCTAAGGCTCTTTGGGAAACAAGCATTTTCTAGAACCTTACTGTGGCCTTGGCATGGAGAAAGGATTCAGATTTTTTCTTTTAATATTCCCCCTGATACTGATATGTTTTAAATGCAGATGACTTTATAGAAGTTGATCCCAGCAGTAGCAGGAGGGAGATCAGAATACTTGCTTACTAAGAACTGTTAAATTGTGACACACGAGTCAGAAGCAGTGAAATATTCTGTCATCAAAGCAACAATGGCCAATAGAAATTAGTTTTGTCACTTTGGGGCAGAAATAGTGTGATTTGAGGTTTGTTGTTTTTTTGGTTTTTTTTCCAGTGACTAAAGCTAAACCATAAATGACTGGCTGCATAAGCAAGAGTAGTGTCATTAACTACAGGGACATGGTGCAAGGACAGTCTAGCAACAAATTTTTCATGATTATCCAGTGACAACAGATTTCCTGCTTACACACTGCTGGCTTGTCCCAGTCTGTCACAACACAGTATTTTCCAGGCTCTGACAGGAGTGACACTGTGTTAAATATTCCTTGTATTCTGCAGCTAAACCAGAGAAAGAAACATATTAAAGCTTGTCATGTTCTCCCAGAGATATGTATTTTATATTCATTACTAGAGTGTAAACAGCCTGTTTTGTAGGAAATGTTCTACCTTTTTTTAAATATACTTTTATTTCACTTTTCATGTTGTTTCAGCTCCCCACCTGTAAAGCTTATAATGAAGATGTGATGCTGACACCCAGGGGAACATAGGTATGGATGTAAATACACTGTATTAGTCTGTACCTCTCATTCAGAGTGTTTCCTAAGAAGGCATCTGTTTAAATGAGACATGAAAGTCTGTAATGCAATATTCCCTCTGTGAATAATGTAGCAGAAACGTTCCAATGAATAACCAGAAATGTGGGGGTTTCCAGCCATCCAGTTTAATAGTTTCTTCATGTCTGTGTTTATACATCAAACAGACTTCAAACAAAACAAAAAGAGAATAATATGCAATTCAAGAAAATACCTAAAGCTGTTACAGTTTTGGTTTCCCCTAAGTTGATTTACAGTTATGTACAAAACTGTCTTATTTGCAATACCCAGTGAAGATTTAATGATTTATTTACATCAGCTGGTGCCTTTTGCTATGCAGTGGAACTGTCTCCTTTTGTCATTTACATTCATAGTTGCAAGAGCCAACATTTGGAGGGTATTTATGGATAGGATTAAGAGATGGACTGAAATTAAGGCAAGATTCTCACTACTGACCACCAACATTCTCTGAAATCCCATTTTCAGATATAGCTGAAGGAAGAATCCAGCCCCTAGTGCATTGATGTAACCTATATATCAGTCAGCATAATAAGGTATCTCCATTGAGAATCACATTTCCACTCGTGTCAGAGGGAGATATATATGAGCTGGAGGAATAGTAAATTTTAAGCAGACAAAATGTATAACTCTGGTGCTAAAGGTGCAGCTTAATTCTCCTGTCAGAGACTTCCTAAGAAAATGAAGACATAAATTAGGCTCTAAGTATGTAGAGTGGGTACTTTCCAATTTTTCTTACACAAGAGATAAAATGAGGAAGAAAAAATATAATTTTATCATAATATGCTGACTGTGTCATAGAATCACTGAATAATTTGGGTTGGAAGGCACATGTGGAGGTAATCTGCTACTAGTGGTTCAAAGCAGGGCCAGCTTAAAAGTTAGAGACAGCTTTCAATTTAGTGCAGATGTTTCAGGGCCATGTCCATTCAAGTTCTAAATATCTCTAAGATGGATTTTGCACAAACATTGAGCACCTGTTCACATATTTGACCACTCTTATGGCAAAAAGATTGTCTAAAACCCAATCAGGGCTTTCACCTTGAAAGTATAACCTAACACTCAACCATAAACCTTCTGTTGATAAACAAGAGTTTTACAGCATGTATAAACCAAGTCTAACAAGCATTATTCTTCCAGATTTCAGAAAGAAGAATTCATTTTTCAAGATATTGAAATCTTCTCATAACTTAAATCACAGCACAAGATATGTACCATTCGTGGTCATCAAGAAATAGCACAGGTGCACTTCCTACCTATTTTGTAAGACCAGTGTTCTGCACATCACACTGCTGCTGCAGAACAGCAGGTTCATGAAAGCATGACTAGATGCAAACTACTCACACAAAAGGCATGAGGGTTTCAGCTTAGAATCTTCTCTACTAAGAGGAAATATGTTTGGTTGGGGAGCAATAGTCAGGACTCTTATAGCTACATGTGCCTGATGTTTTGAAATCTTTTTTTGCCATCGTCTGCCATGCCTTTTGATTACCAAACTTGTTTTGTCTCTCCCAACTTGAAAAGTGCAATCTACAGTAACACAAACTCTTCACAGCCAAAAGGCTTTTCTAATATCTATACAAAGGCAGCCACTCACTCAATCTTTCCATCTCCGCAAAACATTACACAAATATCTTCAGGCTGTGTTCCCTTTGCTTCCCTAGCCCTGGCAAATAAACAAAAAAGACAACCTAGAAACAGCTCAATCTTCATATTCATCCTTAAAATCCACCTGTGGTACGTCTTGCTTCACAGTGATTCACATACAGTCATATATAACCAAGTGCTGTATTCAGCCTGGAAAATCTCATGGTAACATTGGCTTCTTACATTTTATGGCAGTTACAGTCATGACTAGAATACAAGACTGCTGATAAGCGCATGTATATTGATCATAACTGCTGACCAAGGTATGTGGAGCTGGATAATTGGAGCTACTTCTCTGATTTTATGTCTTCAGAAGGAAATAGCAAAAAATCTCCATGTTAATTCTGGAATCAAAATACACCATGCTTGTTTTTTTCTAGAGATATATATATTTATTTTATTTTTTTTTTTCCTAGAGAGACAATAATGCCAAAATAAACACAAATTGAGAGGCTGGTGGGCTCATTCACATGGCAGAACTCACTCATTGCATTTAGCAGAAATAAAAAGAAGGTTTTCCCTGTGTAATCCTCTTACAAATTCCTATCTTCAATAGGGTAAATGAGATTCAAAATATTCTTTGTCCCCATAATACAGATGCACTGAGTAGCTCCAACCAGCAGCATGAGAGAGGTGTGTGGAGGGAAAGAAATATAAAATTGCATGTTAAAAAAGGGTTTCTGATTGCTGTGGGAATCATGACAGCTGAATGGAGAAAATGTTCCATAGGGATTTCAGCAGAATTACAAGATGCAGAAAGATGTTGCCTTTCCATTCTCTTCCCTGGTTTGTTTTTTTTATCTTAATACTTGTTTGATAAGCCACAGAGCATTCTCAGGCTATAGCAACAAATTATCTCTTTGAAAGTCTTCCTCATTTCCTGGCTACGAAAGGCATAGATCAAGGGGTCGATCACTGAGTTGCACATAATGAGAATGAGGTACATGTTGAAGTGAGACATGAAGCAAACACAGTAGAGGTTTTGAGGGCAGGAGATCATCAGGATGAGATGAAGGAAGAATGGAGCCCAGCAAACAATGAAGATGCCAAGAAGCATAGTCAGAGTGATGGCTCCTTTCATGCTGGTTCTTTGACGGACGGAGTTGTACCCGGGCAAAGCAGCGATTTTCTTCACGTGAGTACGAGCCAGGAGGAACATGTGGATATACAGCGAGACCATGAGGAACAGCATGGTAAAAAACATAGTGATGAGACAAATGACCACGTAAGTTGATTCATAATAAAGAATGAAGATAATGCCACAGCCCGTGCAAAAGGTCCAGATGCATGCAATAATAAGCCCTGATCTTTTCACTGTCATGATGTTGTGATAACGTAGGGCATAGAAGATAGTGATATATCTGTCTACTGCTATAGCCAGCAAACTGCACATGGAAGCCACCACAGATATGCAGATCATGGAATCAAAGACGTTGTCTATGTGACGGACAAAGGCATCTTCCATAATGATGTGTCTATTGTTTATTAAGTATATGGTTATGGTCTCCCAAGCATTAGACACACTAACCAGCATGTCAGCCACTGCTAAACTGCAAACAAAAAAATACATGGGTGAGTGCAAGTTCTTGTTCTTAACTATTGCACATATAACTAGGATGTTTTCAAGGAGGCTTACAATGCCCAGAGTTAGGAACACCTCAGCTGCAATGACCACTTGTTCACATGGCGATGACTTGCTCTTTGCAGTAGGCACAGTAAAGTTGCTACTGAAGGCACTCAAGTTTAGTTCAGAGACATAGAATTGAGAGGATGTGTTCATCTCTGGGAGCTGACACGTTCTGTTCCTTCAGAAGGGCTTGCCAAGGAGGGTGGTAAATACATTTTCCAAAAGGCAGAAGATCCTGCCTAAAACAAAAAACAATATAGCATGAAGGTTACAGGCAGAAGTTGACAACATAAATGCCAGATATTTCTATTTAATTTGGCTTGTACGTGTCCCACCACATTCCTGCACTGATTCTAAATTAAATTGTGGTTGGCTCAAGATTCTCTACCTATCCTTACTAGGAAATTAAAATCACAAGCTGATGAAAACATTCATGCACTCTTCATTCATAGTTTTGTTTATTCTATCTGGTTCCCTGGAATACTTCCCCAGAATGTCCTGGAAATTCTGCTGAAAAACAAACAAAAACCAGTTTTCCCAGTTCCAGCTCTCAGACCCCAGAAATGCAGGAGGATGTAGTATTAGGTCCAGCAGAAACTCCTCACTTGAATACAATATAAAGAAGTTTCTACTGTTGACACAATAAAGAACTGAACATTTTCAGTAAAAGATTTAAATGGTTTCCTGACCTTTGTACATTTAATTTGGCATGAACTGTATTATAAACAGATTATCTGTGCAGTGTTATCATGCTCATTTAAAGGCATGGTATTAAACACCTAACCAAGGCAAATCCATGCATTTCAGAATAGACTAAGGTTACAGAATTGGTATGGGTAGAATACTATTGTAGAAGAAGTTTTCGATTCCAAATCAAGAATATTTTATTTAATGATTTTTGGTAATGACAATGTTTAGAGAAAGTTATAAGTCATCACATTTTTAATAAAGGGAACACTCAGAGCTGATTGTCAGTGGCTTGTTGCAAATAAAATTCAAAGCATATAATTCTAAACAATTTTCAGTTTTAAAAATACACTTTTTATTTGCAATCAAGAATTAACTATACCTATTTACCAGAGCTGCTCCTTCAGCTGCTTTTCCTCTTCATCATCTGCAATGTTTCATCCAGAGAGCTGAAGTTTCAGCCCCCTTGACATCTGGGGCTGGGGACTCCTTGGCGGCAAAAGATGAAAAAAAATAGAGGGAAAAGAATTAGTAAATCCATAGAGTCAAAGCTGACCACGTATAAATTACTTACTGTGCAACTGCCCTTTTATAGACTCCAAGCAATAATGACTTCAGTACTCAAACTGTGGCTCCTCCTCCCCTTCTTTGCCCCTCTGGACTTCTCTTTCCACAGATCTCATCGCAAAGGCTTGGGGTTTTACCACCATCTAGTGGCCTTCCCCCTCTCTTTCTAACTGAACAGGGATCCTGATCTGAAATTCATTATGAGCTTTCTATAATATTAAAAGGGGAAATGTACTAAACGTGCTCCTTTCCTGTGTTTGATTGCTTTCTTTGCTGTTTCTAGTACACTGACCATAAGTTCATCCTGCAATAGTACTCCAAAAGAGGAGAAAATACTATTATTGAACTGAGAGGCTTATTACTGCTATAAGAATTTTTCTCATATTCAGCTTTGCTGGGGTTTTTTCAGAAGTAAGAACCCCACTGTTACAAAACTTAGAGAACATACAGTTAAAGCCACCATGCCACTAATAGAAAATATATTCTAATAATTTGTATTAAAACAATTGAACAAATAAACAGCTGTGTTGGGTACCCCTTGCTAGAACAGAGATTTCAAGGTAGAAATTGAAGGAGCAGTGTATCATGCCAGGAGCCCAGGCTCCCCAGGATGGACGTGAATTCCCCCAGGGGCCCAGAAATTGTTAAACTCAGTGCTCAGTATTCCAGTGGCTGAAGTTCTTCTGTGGGTCTAGCAGTCAGGCAGTCAATGCTCCTTCTGTGCCTTACCCAAAAGGTGACAAAATCAGTTCAAGTCTTTAGTAAATGGTCTCTGCTACCAGGTGCAGGCTGGGGAATGCAAAGCACACACCTTCCTGACACTGCCAAATGCCCTTCTTCTTAGCTGCTAACCAGACAGTCAGGCACCATGTAGGATTTGAAGTTAACTTGACACAGGAAGTCTCTGCTTCTCCAAATCACCACTTTTCCAAAAATTGGTGGGTTGAGGTTTTTTCATGGTGCATAACAGATTCAAATGCTTCTTTTTGACCTACAGCATTTTTCTTAAAGCATCACCACCAAAAAAAATCTTAATTTTATTCTTATGTCCTGTGCCACTTTTATGTTTTCAGTGTCCAGCTAAAGTTTATCATTGAAAAGCAGATAAATCCCTATTTCTAATTACTATATTCCACAGGATGTTTCTCTATTGCCACTGCCGGCTTCACTCTAATCCTTCACTCCAGGGATGCAGAAACGCCTGGGCCTTTATATGAAATATTTTTATGCAAAAATAGTCCGCCCCCCACCAAGGGTGACAGTGAAAAGCATTTTTTTTATCATTGTGAGTAAAATGGCTCTTTTAGCATTATAGAGTTACAGTCAGGAGATGACCTTTGCCAACCCCTTCTCTCCAACACTGGAAAGAGAATTTAGATTATCACAAACTAGAGGTCACAAACTATGTTCAAGTGCAGCTGTTAGATCTAAGTGGATAATGCCAGCTGCTGAACACACACACTCCCTGCTGTATGTCACCTATGTGACAGTTCTGAGCTCTTAGTTCTTTGCAACGACCAAAAGAATAAAGATAATCTGCAGTTCTCTTTCTGTTCTTTAACATAAACCGTGTTTTTAGTTAACTTACCTTAGTTCACTTTGGCTATCTTTTGCACAGCTTTTGATTTTCCCATTGCAGATCCTCGAAGTCAGATACCTAACAGTAAAATTTTACTTGTTCCTGTGTTCTTATATCTAGTAAGAACTGTGCAGACATTGTACTCTTTCCCCTTCCAATTACTTTTCTTGCAGTATCCCAACTTGGTTTTTGTTGTTGTACATCACAATTTCTCTCGTTAAATTCTGTTCTTTCCATTTACAAATTCCTCTGTATGTTCAGCTTAACAAAGTTCTTTACAGACCAGCTTAATGGCTTTACAAAAGTTTTCAGTGTACCTGGTAGGGCTCCGCAAACCAGCCAATTGCAGGAAATAAATTACACATCAGACTGGGTGGTTTGGCTGCTATGCCTTAAAGCAATGCCAAGTTTCTTACATCTGAATTACGAATCAGCATTTGGATTTTTGTTCCACAAGCCAGACACTGCAGGTGTAAACCTTGGTACAACTGCCTCTGCCACACCAAAGGAAAAAAAAAACCAAAAAAAACCAAACCAAACCAAACCAAAACAAAACAAAACAAAAAAAAAAAAAAAAAAAAAAAAAAAAAAACCAAAAAAAAAAAAACAACCCACACCGAAAAACACTCCCTTATTTACAAAGCTTGCAGAAAAAAATTTCCTTCCTGGAAACTGATTGGTGGTATGGATGTATTTTTTTTTATGTTAGAGGATGAAATGAAAAAAATACTTCCCTTCCCCCCCTCCCCACCCTCCAAAAAAAGAGAGTTTTATCATTATATTGCTGGAGTAAGGAGCACTTTAGTGTTATAGCTTGACAAACAAGTAACTCTGAGGACACCCAAACAGCAGTGAGGGGAGGCAGGCAAGTGAGTTATAAAGATTTGAAGTAAAGGGGTAGGGGAGCAGATCTTTACATTCTCTTGGGAAGAATCCAAGAACCACTTCCCAGCTGTAGGACTCCTGTCTTTCAGATGTTCATGATCTCAATGTTCAGCTCCCTTGACCAAGAAATTTCTTTGCCTTCCAGGAAAAAATATTGAAAATGCTACAGAAAGACATCAGTGAATAGAAGAAAGAAGTAAAATAGGATTCTGGCAGAAAAAGAAATGCCATGGCCTGTCTCAGTCCCATGCCATTCTTTTCAATGGTGAAGTGGTGAGAGAGAGCAGAAGCTACTCCAGATACATATTTGCCTCTCGGGCTTTGTCAGAACCAAACTGGGAGCCGTGACAACATAACTGGCAGAAACATTCGAGCCCGGCTTGCCATCAGCACCACCAGCAATCCCAGGCAGAGATCCCCTCTGCCCTGCACATCCACTGGAACTACACTGACACCCAGGGCAAGTTACATCATGTCAAAACCAGCAGGGAACTGCCACCTGCATGATGGCAAGATAATGATTTTAGCAATAAATGGATAAATGAGGCCAATGGAAGGATGTGCTCCCAAAGAAGTTTCTGTAGAAGAGATGGTAACACTCAGATTCATTCTGGTATTAATCTATGTTAATCTTAATAGGCTCAGAGAAGACTATTACTGGTGTGTCTTGGGTTATATAACCAAAAAATCTGTATTCTATTTCATCTGCTGAAAGCCATTGGGGAAATGTTTTTTCCTTATCTCTTGTGAATCGAGGGGGAGAGGGGCATGCCTTCTGATAATGGCCCAGCCATTAAAACCAGGTGGGGCAGTGTTTCTTATCTCTTTCACCACCCCTCCATCCTCCAGGGGGACATCTTCTGATAATGGGCCATTAGGGCTCGCCAATGACATGACACATTCCATCATCCCATTGTGAGATGCTCCACACAGTGGGGGAGGAGCCAACTGTTCTAGCTAGATGAAAACTGGGACTGAAGGACACAAAGTATCCAGTTTTTTCCACTGGATCCCTGGAGGAAGACTGGACCCATCTCATCACCACTGGACTTTCTACAGGATCATCTCTGCTCCACAGAATCACATATGTTACTTCAGAAGGATTTATTTGGACTGCTTCCAACACCCTGACCACCAAGGTGCCAGGTTGTGACGGTGACTCTGTCAGGGTTTTTTTCCAGGATTTTTGTTTGTTTGCTTGATTGGGTTTTTGTACTACTACATTTGTATTTTCCTCTTCTTTTTTTCCTTTTTTTTTTTTTTTTTTTAATATTCCTAGTAAAGAACTGTTATTTCTATTCCCATATCTTTTCCTGAAAGCCCCCAGTTGCAAAATTATAATAATTAGGAGGGAAGGGGGTTTACATTCTCCATTCCAAGGGAAGCTCTAGCTTTCCCTGGCAGACAACTGTTTTTCAAAACCAAGACATGTTATTAATAAACATTTACCAAACATTTCTAGTGATAATACATTTAAGCAATTCCAGTATCCTTCTGCAGCTGTTTTTATCTATTTGACGAAAATACGTTTGTTCCACATAACATAACTTGGATTGGTGCTCTCGGCCTATTTACAAAATCCCTCTTCTGTCTAATTCTTGCCTATGTTGTCATCAGCATAATATTTCAAAGTCACAGAGGATCCTTCCAGACTGCTCTAAGAGATAACCTGTGGATAAACCAAAAGTGAAGGTCATGGTCTTCTCTGTGTTCAAATCACATAAGAAATGTTCTTTAATTTCTCAGACTGAGAAAACTGTTTGTCCTGGCCCTTGAGTGTACTGAGTAGCCTTGTCTGAGTGCCGTGAAAGTCCCCTCTGCTAGCTCCTCAGCATTACAGTCAGTTAGCCTTTAGTAAAGCTGGTCAATTAACTGAGATTTTTTTTAAAAAGGAATAAAAAGATGGATGAAGTGATGAGAGACTGTTAGTATTTCAGTCCCCTTCCCTCTCCAAGGGATGTCTGAAACCCTAAAAGTTAGGCTTTGCAGTAAGCAGTGGCATAGTGAACACTTTCTTTTCCATCATGGCCCTAATCTTCAAATCAGTATCTGGGGGTTTTTTGGGTTGGTTTTTTTTTCAGAAAGAAAAGGAAGTCTGAAAAGCGACATCAAAATATCAAGCAATCTCTTCTCTGTTAAAGGGTAGGATCAGCCATACTTAGTATGACTGCACTAGCACTTTTGGCCATCAACCCTTTCACCTGAGTCCTTCAAAATGGTTTAAGATAGTCTCTGGCCACTCTCAGTTAGTACCTATCAGTGGTGCTTCCTGCATTAGAGTACAAAGCTGAGAAAGATGCAGTATAGTACAAAAGGCATTTAAAAAGAATTTATCCGAATAACCTAAAATGGATGATGTTACCAGCCTTCCAAACTGCAAAAGAGTAATAAGAGGTTTAGTAGCCCTCATTTTTATGTGCCACTAATTGGAGCAATGAATCACCCCCTAGCCTTCTGTTAAGAGGATGGGTCAGCAGTACAGACCTGGTGAATCAGAAGTGCCAGCTGCAGTCCTCACAAGGCATGGATAACCGGCAGGAGAATGTAGAAACTTTCTGACAGAAAAGAGAGGTAATGCCATAATCTACAAACAGACTTGGATAAAGAAAACACAAACCAGCAGGTGTTGATTTGACGCTTCTTTCTGGAAGGACTGGTTGGGACCCCAGAGTACTGTAATACCCTTTAAAGGATCCCAGCAGGTTGGAGAGAGGAACAAAGAGAGGAACCGTCTGAAATACAACAGAGGCAAGTGCATGGTCCTACTAACAAAGAGCAAGCCTTCCAAGCACAGTGCACTGTGCTTAGATCATCCTTCCCCATTTTATTTTAGTACAAAATACATGCTCAAATCTACTTTATTTGAGCGTTAAAGAGGCATGCATTCCTCAGAATGAGTGACAAAATTCCAATTTCTGATTTTCTTACAAACTACTGGTCTAAAGAGATCCCTTGAAAAGCTGTTCACTTCTTATTCCTTTCCTCCAGATAAGCAGAGGAGCACAGCATGAACCCTCCCCTGAGAGCACTGTGTTCCCCATCCTGGCGTGGCTGCTTGGTTTGAGCAGAGAGCCTTGACAACTTGGTGTCTCTTTGTCCTGTGCTGTCTCTCTGGTCAGGTGTTGGCATTTTAGCACAGCAGGAATATGGAGTGGTAACAAAGCAGCTGAAGGAAAACTTCAAGGAGACGCACAGTGAGAAAATTCCTTAATTCTCTATCTCACAGAGACATTGCTTCACATAGAAAACTGCAGATGCAGTAATGTGTGCATGCTGCTCTATCAAGGCAAGTGCAAATGTCTCTGATTCGATGCATGATAACTAAGTGTGGATCCATGTGCCTCACAGGCAATTTTCAAGAACGCCCTGGCAACAATATTAACATTTGTCTCTTTAGAAGTAGTATTTAGTGCTTATCTAACATCTCTGTACTGATGTATAGGTTCTTTCCTCACTCCCTGTTCAGGCTGGCAAAAAATGCAGCTACTTCCTATTTAATCAGGTGTCTAAGTGCACCAAAAAGGAGAATTAAATAATAGCCATTTAGCTCAGAACTCATTTTTTTCTGTCAGTCCCTAACTACACTATTATTGAGGTTTCCAATACCCCCTAGGGTTCAGCCCTGTTCAGAGAAATGGCTTAAATCACATAGCAAGACAACTTCTCTGGACATGCTTTGTAAAATAAAAGTTTTTAATAAATGATGAAAATAATAAAGAATAAACAGACAAAGAAATGCAGGTCGAACACAGTGTAGAGAGCATTCTGGCACTGGTAAGGCAATCCAAAGAAGCTTTTGAGTTCTTTTGTGTAGTCCCTTTAGTACTTAATGGTCTAGGTGGGTTCCACTGGCAAATTGCCAATAAGGAGCAGTACAGATGTTGAAGGACAGTGACAAGGTCCAACAGGTGCTTTTCTTTTGGCATTGAGCCAATTACAAAGAGAAAGACAGAACTTTCTAGTTTGGTTTCCTTATATGTTTAAGGTAAGCTGAAACCCTTTTCCTTATACAGAAATGTACACTTGGGGGTGGGGGGCACATTACAGCACACTGTGTTTTCTGATCTTTATGGCAATAAAAGCTTGCAATAAGCAGTATCTTGTTATGTCAGTTGGGGGTTTTTGGAGGTTTTTTTCCTTTTTTAATCGCTGTATCCTAACACACACAAAAAAAAAAAAAAAAAATCAGAAGTTGGAATTATTTTCTTTCTAGCTTTCACCTGCTAAGGAATGAAAGGGTGGAGTATTGCCACAGCTGAAATTAAAGTTGTCAAAATTAAAAAGATAAATTATGTTAGCCAGAAGCAAAGAGACTTGCAGAAAGGAAAGTAGTTGAGTATCAAATTTGAACCCAGAAAGTCTTCTATACTGCAGTAACCAGTGCATACAGTTGTACTATTGAAAACTTAAATCAGTTTACAATAAAATACTGTCCTCAATGGTAAGCTGTTTGCTGACAGACAAAAATCAAGTGACTCTCGTGATCCTCCCAGATTCCTGGCATTTAAAATTTCAAGCGTCATTAATCCTTCACAAAAGCAGGAACCATGTGTCCTGATGTACTTGATGTCTGATCCAGTACTAAAAATGAAGCAGAACCTTGAAGAGAAAAGTCTTGTCATACTGAATTGGTCAGGCTGATGCTATGATGCAGCTTTCTGGTTCTCCTGGGTTTACAAAGTGTCTGGTTACAAAAGAAGATCAGTCATTTCCTTTAGAGTGTTTTGAAACATGAACAAAAAACCCTTTCCTTTCTCTCTCCCCACCCACCCAAAAAACAAACCACAGCACAAGAAACACCAAATGCTTTCAGAGAGAGGACAAGCAAGCCCTGGTTCTGATGAAATTTAACCCTGAGCCAGCGCATGGATTATTTCATTCAGCTAAGAGGGATGGCAGATTTGTGTCTCCAAGAAATCACTTGCTATTGGATCAGTTGGGATATCAATTTCTGCAAGAACTGAGATGGACTATGCAATGGTTACTCAACTAAATTTCATTTCTTCATTCTATCTCTAGAGGCTGATAAATAAAAAGAAAAAAAAATGCTTGGTGTCTCTAATTTTTATTGCTTTCTTTTGTTGAGCTCCTCATTAATTATAGGGTGGAAGTCAATATTGGCCAAACATTACAGCCTTCAATGGAGTGAATACCTGCTTCTTTGTAAAAGTGCTTATTAAAGATGTTGAATGCCTACCATGCACGTCAAATTCAATGGCTAATTGAAAGCAGGGGTTGAAATATTTCCATTTGGAGGATGAAACATAAGCCCCTCAAACTTCTGGACAAAAAAATTAAGTTTTAATCTTAAGGATCTCCTCTTGTGAATCTGTACTTGAGTTGCTGGCCTTCACAGCCTCCAGGGCTTACAGTCAGAAAACTCCAGCGCTCTTCAAGAAATTCCCTGGGGAGCTGAAAGGGAAGATACAATTGTGTAGATCTTTCACCAGAACATGACAGGAGCTTCTGTTCCACATGCCCATGTAAGGCACATTGATGGACCAGCAGTTTGGTACCACCAAAACAACATGACCATCTAGTTCTGGAGACTGTTTGTACTCCTTGGACTCTCCTCTGGACATATAAACCCACCACCAAAGTTGTAACTGAGATTTTAAGGATTTCACTCCGTTAATGTCACATACAGCTGCAGACCATGGCTCTGATTCCTAAAACCAAGTATACTTTTGTTGATATATCCTGGACTGTCAACAATAAGCTCATACGAAAAATTTCCTGAAAGCCAGCAGGGAACAATCAAAGTCTGAATACTTATAGGTGCACAAATTTGTAGCAAAGAATTAACCTCTCCAGGGAAAAAAAAAAAAAGGTTCAGACAACGTAGTAGCTATGTAGTAAATTTTTATATATGCAAATATTTTTTTTTATTCAACAGAAAGGGACAAGTTAATCCAAAGATTTGGATGAATTAGAACAATTAAGACAAAGAAATCTTGCAAGTCTCCTGACTTTTCTCCAGAGAATAAATTTGCAGGGAGAGCAAGTTCACAGGCTCTTATTCAAAAGATGAAACAAAAGGAGCAATGAGAAAAAACTTCCCAGCAATGAGAAAGAAACTTGGTCACTATGCATCTCAATTTTATGAACATAATTAATATTGACCAGCAGGACCAACATTATCAAGTTCAATGGTAATTGAACCACTTCTGAAAAATAGGAAACACAAAGTATACTTCCCAATACAACGCAAATTCAGGCTTAGCAGTAGGACAGTTGGAACTTTTTCTTAATATACAATGAGAAACAAACTAGAGAAAATCAATTATCTCTTTAAGCGTGTTCAGGTAATTTGAGGTTTACAATAAATTGATGATTTTGATGCTGAGTTAAAATTAACTACTACTAATGCAGTGACTACAGCCATGAGAAAACAAAACAGTAACACAAATAAACAATCTTCTTTTTCAGGTTTACAAAAGACTATTATCAACAGACTAAGCAAGACTAGGAAAAAAAATTGGAGTGCTTCTCAGTTATAAATAATACAATTAATTAAAATAAAAAGGCAAATGAAAGTTTAATATTACAGCATTTATAAGAGAGATAATTTAATCAACTAATGAAATTTCCACCTCTTCATCTTCATTAGTCCTTCTAAAAGGTAGTAAATTTATCACTAAGTAGATGCAAGAAGAGTCTCTTTAAATTATTTTGAGATTATCACAGCAGGTTCATGAAGTGCCAGACAATAACATGAAGGCCATGGGAATTGCTTGAGAAGCAATATCCTCTACAAGTTAGAGGATACAGTGAGAAGTTCACAGAGTCCTGATTCTGTGGAATAGATATATATTTTTATCCCAATGGTTAGTGCTGGATCTAGCCCAATGTAGAGTTTAAGCCTTACAAGGGGGCGATCGGTGCCTGACCTGGCGCAGAATGGGGTGGACAGGCAATAAGCACTGCCTTAAAAGCATGGCACTATCAAGTTAAGCCATCAAAATTGCTTAAAGAAATCTGAACCAGCTGAATGAACCTTTGTTGCATCAGAGCTTTGCATCACAGCCAAATTCCTAGCAGAAAATCAGAACATTAACTTTACTGCAAATTCAAACAGCAGCTCCTATGGCATTTCCAGCTGAGATTCTTGCCAATTTTAATGTTGCAGGCCAAGGTACCAGCTACTTGCAATTGTGTTGATAAGGTTTTTTCCATGTGAATATGTGTTCATTACACACAGCCAATAACACCAAAATACATTGGATATTTATCTTTCAGCCCTGACCAAATTTTTTTTTCTATTTGATCATTTGTGTTTCTTGAAGTTGACCTAAAAAAACCATTGATTTTTTTCTCCCCAAAAGACATTTCAGAATATATTTTCATTAACAGCAGAATGACTACTACTTTTGAGATTCAGGACATATGTTTGGGTCATTAAGTACTGACTTAAAGACTAAATCCACCAAAGGAAATCTTTGCCAAACCACAGCCTTAGACACCAAAACCACTCTACTACTGTAAATGCTTCTAACAAACACATAAAATAAATAAAATTTACCTAACCTGTTGATGTGTTTGCTAACAAACGACATCTTTTAGCAGGAATACAGATGCATAGCAAATGGTTTTTGTATCTACCAAAGCACAGCCTGTTAACAAGGGGGAGAGCTCGCTCAGATTAGCTGAGGGAGCCAATTTGGGGAATGAGGGCAATGAGGTGACCACCCCCATCAGAAGGATGATTGTTAACTGTGTTCCTCCTCTCCTGACCTGTAACAAACCACAGCATTTAGCTGCCTGAAAGACAATATACTTACCTATTTAAGGGGACGAAGAGTTGAGCGCTCTGAGGTTTGTTGCTGTTTTGAATCTAGTGCTGATAGAACACACTGCCCAGGGAAGAAGGCCAAAAATAGCAGCTCCTCCTGTCTGAGAGGAGGGTCCTAATGACCAGCTGCTATTAAGAAATCATGACTTACACTTGTTTCATCCTCTTCCTACCCAGAAAGAAGCACACTTTGGTGTAGACTCAACAAATAGTATCTCCTACAGCAAAATGTCATTTCTCTTGGATGAGCAACTCTTATTCCTTAGAAAGTGGGAGGCTTGGAGTTGAAGACCCTGACTCCAAGGGGGTCTGCAATGGAGGCACCACAGGCCTAAGTGAGAGCTAGGGCCCCAAGGCTGTTCAATGAGTGGTAGGCATCTCCTTTTACTGCTTAAGGCCATGCTTACAGGGCTCAAATGCAGCTAATGCTATGTTTATTCTACCTACAATCCCAATCTCAGGGTAACCATGGTAGAAAGTGTGTCAGATGGAGCACAAATACTAAAAAGACCAGCTCTAGCATGTTGTAGTGCATTATTTGGGTTTATATTGTATTTCATTTTTATATTGGGTTTTGTAATGGTTTCTTCTGTACCACCCTGTTCCTTTGGAAAATGTATCATGAGGTTTGTCCCTACCCCTTTTCCCCGCCATCCCCCACACTGGAATGTAACCCAACTCTGTTTCACTCCCACCTAACCCCTGACTGGGTAGTGGCTTGTCCCTGCCTCTGGGCCCGTCCCCCTGGGTAAAAGCCCCGGGACCACATGGAAATCTCTAGCTCTTGGGACCGGGACAGGGACTGGACTGGGCTCCTGACCCTGCAGGGGCAGGACCACAGGAGAAAAACTGAATAAAGCCGTGATTCCCCCCGGTCCAAGGGCAGACTCTTTCCTTTTGCCATTGACAGGAGCTTGCTCTCTCTAAAGAAAAAGGTTTGCAGCCTCTGGGATCTTTAGGGCCCTGAAGGGAAAAATCCTTCTGGTATGATTTCTCTCTCAAACTAGCCGAGGCAAAAACAGAGCCAGGGCTCCGGGAGAGAGAGAGAGCCACGTCACTTGTAGCTTTCCTCTCTGTCCCAGCACACTGGGAGAGCAGCACTCACCAAGTGAGCGATGCTGGCAGGGCAGGAGCAAGAGCTGGAACACCAAGCTGTAAATAATAATCCAGAGCCTTGAGGGCTGGGAATGCACACAATCATGACTGGAAGATCAAATTCCACTTCAGCTTACACCATCTATTTTAGAACTGAAATATCAACTAGAGATGTGACATCTTTGCCAGGAGAGTTTAACCTGGTACACCTAGTCACACTTGAGCAGGTAGAGATGCTTCTGTGTATATCATCTGTCTTTTTGTCTGTAAATGGTCGGAGCAGTACAACTGCACCTCCAGCAAGGCTTGCATCTAGGGGGAAGAGGGGGTGGAAATCAGAAACAGACACAGAAACATTACCCTTGATTTTGGAAGTCAAAGATCTGCAGTAAAAGGCAATGGCTTTTCATTAGGGTCTGATTGCTGCTCTCGCAATTTTTTTCTTTTTTTCTTTTTCAATGTATGCACCACATGTAAGGTGATAGGAGAAAAAATATTGTATCTATGCCAGGAGCAGACACACATGTTGAGGACCAATTATCGCAGGGGGCTGGAGAAAATGCTCAGACAGTGGAACTGGAGCAGAAGGCAGGGAACCCCAGGTGGTACACAATAACTAAAATGTCACTTATCTTTCTCTTTCAGAGGTGAGAAGTTAAAGGAATCCACAGAAATGCATTCCACTGCCCCAGATTTCTTTCATTAGTCCAAGTTAAAATGTTATTTCATTAATTGTTTCTGTTTCAATTAGCATTTGGGAAGCCAGTGCCCTCTGCTTGATCCATAAGATGAGTGGGCTTGTTTCTTAGTAATAGCATCAAAAAACAGCATTTTGCAAATTCAAGGTTTCCTATTAGGTGGAATTCTACTATTTGCTTTCAGTCAGGAGAAAAGTTTAAGTATACAAGACTGAAGTTTTTTCTTTTCTTCTTTTCTTGCAAAACCACAGAAGTCACACTCGGATTTTAATATTAAAATCCAGTTTAAAAAAATTAGAATATTTTAAGACAAAATTTTCTGAACAATGGAAGATAGACAAACCTCTTAATACATTTTCTTTAAGTTGTGAACTAGTAGCATGTCTGCTTCAACTGTCAATGGCAGGGAAAGCACAGTGACCTATCCTCACACACTGAAATACTGACTGGCTTCAGAGAAAGCAATGGAGCTCTCAGAATATCAACAAGGCACAAGGCACAGCCTTAGTGAAAATTCCATCCTTCAGCTTTTCACAGGAGCATTCTGCCCAATTTTTAAAGCAATTATGGTAAATTTGGCCATTAGTAGTTCAAACCAATTTGTTTTATAATATCACTTTTTCTCTTCAAGGGCATTTTGACCACATATTAGGAAACTGAATGTTTCAAGGAACAACTTCAAACAGATGGAAGCGAAATATTACACTGAACAGGTTGATGTGACCTTCAGGTCTGAGTGAAGCCTTGTCCAGAAGTTCATCCCATTTGCCTCTCTGTGTTTCTTCGCTATCATTAAAGGTCACCATGGCAGTATCTTACCTGCAGAAGTTACTGGAAGTTGCCTTGGAAAACAGTTATGGAAAGTTTGTCAAAACCACTTTGAAGTTTTGGGTAAAGTTTGAAATCCTTGGGTACATGTGGCTGCCATTATTATAGTGTAGAATTGTACAATCAGATATTCTCTTCAGTGGTTCCTTCTTTTACTGGTGTTGAAGAGATAATACAGATCTTCTTCCTCATCTTCATTTTAGATTATACAATTTTTGGGATTTAACCCCAGCCAGCAACTAAGCACCATACAGCTGCTTGCTCCCAGTAGGACAAGAGAGAGAGCCAAGATAGTAAAAGTGAGAAAACCCATGGGTTGAGATAAAGATAGTTTTAACAAGAAAAGTAAAATACATACCCATGCAAAGCAGAACAGGAATTCAATCACCACTTCCCAAGGTCATTCACCACATCCCTTTTGGTCAGTTAGGGTCAGCTTTCCCGGCTGTGTCCCCTCACAAGTCTTTCAATTCCCCATCCTCCTTGCTAGCAAGGCAGTAGGAGAGGCAAAAAAAGGCCTTGACACCATGCAAGTGCTGCTCAGCAATAATGAAAATGTCCCTGAGTTATCAGACTGTTGCAACATACATTCAAAACATGTCCCCATACCTGCTGCTATGAGGAAAATTAACTCTATCCCAGCCAAAACCAACACGATAATCCAGTGATTTTCCTCTCAGCAACTTCTAGTGAATGTATAAATGTAAAGGAAAAAATAACTGGATACTTCTTTTTTCTCTTAGTTGTCTTTTTTTCTTTTTGGACATGTAATAAAAAGTGATCCAAGTCTGGCCAAAAAAAATGCTTCTTACAAAGTCAGCAGTGAAAAAAATATCCATTCCTGAAGCTGGAATGGCAATGAGTAAAGAGGTATCAAGGTCAAATTTGCTACAAAACTGCCTACACCACTGAAGTTAACACTGAACCTACATTACCAAACTCCCCCAAGAAAATCCAGTTTCTTCTCTAAACTTATCAAAGGCGAGAAACTAAGCGGTACATTTGAAGCAGCTACAGTAATTAGCACCTTTCCCATCCACTGTTAATTGCCGCCACAATAACAAGAGTGATAATCATGCTGCACTCCAACTTGTCACTTCTTTACACTAATTGCACAGCCACCAAATTTTGAAACTTAAAGTAGTGCACTGAATAACAGAACCTCCACTATATGCCACAAGGGTTTAATTGGGTCTCAAGGTGGCAAAAACTTATGCTGTGTAGCTGTGATGAGGTAGATCACTGTAATGATTACACATACTCACAAAGACACAGGTCTGCAAAAACTGTGAAAAATCACATTGTCTTACTACTCAGTGAGTGGAGCACAAATACATTATATATAAAGGCAGTCACCAGCAATAATCTTGCCTTTAGCTTTGTAACTCACAGACTTCAAAATTTGCTCATCTTGCTATTGTGTTATTCCTTGTTTTGTGGCACACACTGCCGTTCAAATATCCATGCGCACAAATAAATTCAGCAGCTAATGGAAGTGGCTTTATACATTCATTAATTTTTGCAGGATTTTAAGAGGGATCTGATTTTCAAGGACTGCAAAACAGGTCATCTTTAAAAAATCAGATCTGTTAATATTAGTTTTAGTAAGGTGACTTAAAACATAATTTCTAAAATCAGTAGCTTCTTAAAATTCAGCTTTGTTGTACCATGGTGGGTTGGGCCTGACTAGCAACCAAAAATCCAGCTTGACATTTTCCCACCCCCCTGCTGTGGTATCTGAAGAAAATATCAGGAAGTTTGGAACATTGATGGATCAAGATAGTGACATTTTAATAAGAAAAGCAAAAGTGTAGCACACAGGCAAAGCAAAAATAATTCATTCACCACTTCCCATTGGCAGTCAGATGTTCAGCCTCTTACAGGAAAGCTGGGTCCCAGCATCCACAATGATTATTGTTGCTGAGCTTGACATCACATGGTATGAGACATCCCTTTGGTCAGCTGGGATCAGCTGGCCCAGCCGTGTCCCCTCACACATCTTGCCTACCCCCAGCCTACTGGCCTTTGCAGGAGTGGTTTGGAAAGAAAACCTTGGTGCTGTGATAGCACTACTCAGCAGTGACCAAAACAATGATGCATTATCAACACTGTTTTTGTCACTAATGCAAAGCACAGCTTCACTGATACGAGCTCCATCCCAGTGTGACAGCAAAGAAAGACAATCAGGTCTTTTTGTTTGTCCTACACACATACACACACACCCTTGCTGTCTCTGATGGGCAGCCTGATTCATCCTAAGATAAGAACATCAGGCGGGAATTGCAGAAGGAACTGTCTGGACAGTTGAATAATGAATACATTCCAGAAATGGGGGAGCTGTGATGATTGACTTTGGTGCCCATCTGCCTGCAAGAGGTTATAAAGTACTACTGGACACTGGGACAACTGGACAAACTGGTGTCCTGAGGTTGCAGGCAGCTTCTGGTGGATACCTCTCTTGACAGGGATATCTGCAGGGTACATACAGCCCGAAGATGAGGAACACTCCACTTTGGATGGGTGAGTAAAATTTCGGAGGTGTGATCACATACGGAGATAAAGTCCTAAAGTAGCTCCTTAGGTGCTTTATTTATGTATTCTGCCAAAGAATGTAAAACCGTACATTTCTAGCTAAACCTGCTTATATTATAATCCTCAGACCTGCTTGCACTAGATACTGCACTGGCAATATTTAGATACTGCATAAGCAATAAACCCAATCACAATCCACCACATAATCAGTGTCATACTTCTTACGCCTGACCAAGAGTCTTCTTTCTACCAGTCTGTCACACCTAGCAAGACCTGTACAAATACTTTCCATATTTGATTTCTCCAGAATTCCTGTAGACTTTGGCAGTACTGGTTTGTCTAGGTACTCTTTGTGCTATTCCATCTCTTATTTTGGCATGTATGCTGATTTCAAGCCCACTGGGCAATTCAACTAACTCTTCTATAATAAATAGAAAGATAATGCCCTCAGAGTTCAGCCTGTGCAGAAGAGCAGCTACAGCAAAATAATTTAGAATGCTTAAAGTATTACAACATTGTACTTGGAAAATACCCTCATCCAAACTAGTATATGTATTATAATGCTTAAGTAGCACCACCTAATTGTACAACCAGATGCTGGATTTCTACCTTTAAGAAAAACCTAAACTATTAGATTTATCTGGCTGATAGGAACTCCATCCCAGCCTGGCCTCATAGCAAGACTTTCTCTTTCCTCTTTCTAGCAGCAAGTGATGGCTACATTTTTAAAGCTATTCCTCAGCATTACTTCAGTTTTAGGAGTGAGATTGCAGATGTCTAAAACTCTGCATTTGATTATATAGTCAGCATCAGAAAACACACACCTGTCTTTTTTTAAAAAAGCCCAATAAAAATAATAATTTGTGTGAATAATAGAGTGCCTAAATTTTACTAGGATGGGCATTAGCACCTTGCAAAACTACATACAGGTCACAAAGCACCTTTTCTCCCTCACTTAATATACAGTCTTGGAAAAGTATGCTACACCTGTTAATGCTCTAGACTGCTCAGTGGTTTTTGTCAGGGTGACCCTGGAGGCAAGAAAAAAATTACTCTGTCCTAGGAGAATGCAGCCTTGGATTTGAGCAGTGTGGAACTCTGATGAAAAGCTGCTATGAGGAAACCTGGCCCTGGTCTTGGGCTGACAAAGAGGGGACTGAGTAAAAAGAATACATTCTAACCTGGTGCCCCCATTACGTCCTGGTGCCCCCAAGATAAGCAGCACTGGTTTTATCTCCACAAATCTTCAGACATGTGATACCACTCAGCTGAGGGACAAAGACAAGCACCGAAAGAGGACCAGTCACCTGTTCAAGATTCACTTCTGCATAACCACCAGGCTCCTCAGAATTAACCCGACCATATGATTAGCCTGCATTCAGATTACATCCCATCTGGGCAAAATCAACAAGGAACAAGTTGGACTGTGAACAAGCTTGACAGAATGATTGTTCAGTTAAAACCACTTCCTAAGATTGTTAACCTCCCTCCTGAAAAAAGGTATAATGGCTCCACTAACAAGACAGGCACACTGAGAGTAGCAAAACTAGGCTACCTAGAGTGCAAGAAGTCTTGATTGACCAGTATTTCACAAGTGTTTCTTTGGTAGCGTCAGAAACTGGAAAGGGCAGTGACTCCTCTAAGCACAGCATACAGTGAGTCCCAATTGCCATTTACTCCTGCTTCCCAGAGGTCTGTAACAAAACTTTACTCTTTTTACAGTATTTTCCGCCCTACTGAAAATGGTCAGAAGTTAAAATCTTAAAAGGAGCATAGAAAGGCTAGGGGCAAAAAAAATCACCATTTCCTTTGAACTAAAGGCACATCCTAGCTCTCTGTAACCTCCCTGGAAATTCCCAGCCCCTGCTATTTAGGGAGCTGAAGAGAAGTGTTAAAGAAGATAGAGGGTTCTTGCATTAAAAAATCTTTATGTTATCACATTTAAAACTACTCACAATACAATCAAACAGACATACACAGCCTAAATATACAGTCCTGACAGTGTTCCTGTTGCTATGAAAGGGAAAGGGAAAACTCCAATGTGAGGTTCTGAAGCCTTTTGAGTTAAATATCCTCCAGAACAGAGGCTATATGATACATGGACCACATTGATGATTTACATTTGAAAAATTATTAAGGGTTTTGAAGTAATGAGGATCCCCAAAAATAATTGTATCACCAGATATGAATGGTTAGTGCAAGAAACAGAATTTAGAGATATATTGAGCACTATTTTAAGGGCTGCAACAGCCCAGTATGTCTTCAACTAATAAAACCTACTACCATGTTATTATTGTGTCCTTCCATTTACATCAGCGTTCTGATGTGATTAAGGAAATATCTGTTATTTTATGCTTGACTCATTTTCCTCTGTCATTCTGTAATTTGACTGTGTCACTAATGGGTTTGTCTGTAAATTACAGCTCCTGGCAAATTCTGCTTCTGAATTTGCCTGAGATTCCCACATGATTTACAGAAACGGTTTCTAAGTGTTGAGGTATCATCTGGTTTCTAGCAAAGGCAAGAAAAATTAGTGCTGAAATCAGCAAGGCAAAGGATCAACTGACTTCTAAAAGAAGTCAGCTAACAGTATAAAAAGAACTTTCCAAAGTATGTGTTTTTAGTTTGGAATCAGGGATGTCTTGGTTTTGAAAGACAGTTGTCTGCCAAGGAAAGTTAGAGCCTCCCCTTGTAATGGAGAATGTAAACCCCCCTCCCTCCAAATTATGATAATTATGCAGCTAGGGTCTAAAAGGCAAAAATATGGGAATAGGAGTAACACTTCTTTACTAGGAATATTTAAAAAAAAAAAAAAAAAAAAAAAAAAAAGTAAGCAAACAAACAAAAAATCCTGGAAAAACCCTGACAGAGTCAGGGATACCACCTGGCACCTTGGTGGTCAGGGTGTTGGGAGCAGTCCAAATAAGTCTTCCTGGAGTAACAGATGTGGTTCTGTGGAGCAGAGATGATCCTGTAGAAAGTCCAGTGGTGACAAGAGGGGTCCAGTCTTCCTCTGGGAATCCAGTGGAAAAACTGGATACCTTGTGTCCTCCAGTCCCAGTTTTTATCTAGCTAGAACAGTTGGCTCCTCCCCCACTGGGTGGAGCATCTCACAATGGGATGATGGAATGTGTCATGTCATTGGTGGGCCCTGATGGCCCATTATCAGATGTCCCCCTGGAGGATGGAGGGGTGGTGAAAGAGATAAGAAACACTGCCCCACCTGGTTTTAATGGCTGGGCCACTATCAGAAGGCATCCACCCCCCTCCCCCCAGAATAAGAAGGACAAAACATCTCCCAAAAAACAGCTTTCAACAGATGAAATAGAATATACATTTTTTGGTTACATAATCCAAGACAAGGGTCAATGCATCTAGTGTGGATATATACAATGTGGATATATCCAGGTTCTCTGGCATAGAGAATTAGGGGTGAGTTGTAGAACATCGCTGGAAAACTCCTTCTGTCTACAGTGTAGATCAGACTGAAACTTGGTCTTCATTTAATGTGGCTTTTCATCCCAAGAGCATGTGCTAAACAAAGGTCTTCAGCAAGTGTGAGGGGACTCAAGCTTAAATGTGCTCACAAACGTTGGGAAAAGTTAGTTGTTGACAGAGGTAGTACTTTCAGAACTGAAAACAAATGGACTTCTATATTGGCCTGGATCTACTGCAGAAATAACTACAGGCTTACACTCCCTCCCTCTATAAAACTGTAGCTTGACCACTATTTTCCATGGTGCTGAGTACCAGGCACTACAGTGACATTGAGCACATTTATTTCAGCTTCGCACAACTCTTGTGATTGTCACTTCTTGGCATGAAAAATG
Organism: Hirundo rustica; assembly: GCF_015227805.2. Classification (NCBI taxonomy): domain Eukaryota; kingdom Metazoa; phylum Chordata; class Aves; order Passeriformes; family Hirundinidae; genus Hirundo; species Hirundo rustica. The sequence goes on along the minus strand of NC_053450.1, from coordinate 54,316,807 downwards.
CTGCCTTTGAGCCTGAAATGATAGAAAAAGTCACATACTAAATATCAAGGAAACACCCTCTCCCCTCATTTCAATATGATCCTGATATCTTCACTTCTTCCATTTGAGGATGTCTTGCCTAAATAAGGGATTTTCTTTCCAAGTACCAGCGAGCCTGCAGCCAGAGAAGACTGCCCTGCTGCAATTACTCCAGTTGTCAGTGACAAGCTGGAGATCTGCATATAAGCTTCAGCTGCAGACAAAGTAATACGTGCTTCATGAAGCACCTCTCCTGGATTTTTTTTTTTTTCCCAAGCAGTGTAAAAATTAAAAATATTTTATGTTGTTCCTTTAATAAAATGTTCATCAACTAATTAGATTAATGATGCATAACTCAAAACAAAATATAATTTTAAATGACTGATCATTTCCTTTTTTCTGGCCTCTGGAAACAAATGAAAAGACTTAGGGGAGGATTGGAAATAAAATTTTGTGAAAGCATGAAATAAGTTTTTGTGATTTCATTTTTCGCTTTTCCACCCAGCTCTGATTTCTATCAACAGAGAACATGGTTTGCCAGCATTTTTTAAGACAAGGAAGGGTCTGGTCAAAAGCTACAATGCTTGGGCTGAACAATGGCTCTCTTGGCCTGACTCTGTACAGGCATTGTCCAAAGAGAATGAAAGTCAGAAAGTCAGATATCTAGGGAAATGAGGGCAAAGGCATGCTGCAATTATATTCCATGGAGAACTGGATCTATCTGAGAGAAACTCATTGTAGCAAAGAAGTAGGAGGAAATTTTAGAGACACACTATCATATCAGCTCTGTATACAAATGCAATTGATGCAAAGGAATAGGACAGAAAGACAAGAGCTAACCCGGACTTACCAATGAAATAATAACACCTACAGGCAGAAAAAAAAAATATATGTTATGTTATGTTATGTTATGTTATGTTATGTTATGTTATGTTATGTTATGTTATGTTATTATGTCATGTCATGTCATGCTATGATGTTATGTAATGATGTTATGATGTGATGATGTCATGTGATGTGATCTGATATTGTGTTATGTTGCTATGTTATGTTATTAAAAAAATGTTTCCTGCTTTATGGTACAGGGGGAAAAAAATAGTTATGTTATATGCATAAAAGCCAACAAGCAGCAGTTACAGCTGAATCAAATGGCTTTTAAGTGATTTTTCTGACAATGCTAAAACACTACAGAGTAGCCCTATTGCCCCTTCGTTTCTGGCTAAATCAGTCATCTTGATGGGAGAGCGGAAATATTTTTGTGTGCAGCACCACACAAAGCCTTTGCTGAGTCACTTTTTTCTGTCTTTATCAGCATACCAATTGATATCAGAATTCAATTACTTATTCATGTATTTGTACTAGCTCAGGATTTCCCAGACTCCTGAGCTCTTGCTGGTGGTCTGTATGTCTACCCTGCATTCATTCTGCTGCCTGCCATGCATCATTTTACGAGTTGGTTTAATTGCCCATCAGAGCACTGCCTGGCATGTCTCATTAGCATTCTTTAATTACAGCAGGACTGAATGGTATGTCATTTACTTGTAAAAACTATTCACTGTATAATACAAAAGTGATTATAAGCTAATCTCTAAGCTCTGGCTACAGCTTCGACCTGACATTTTTATGGACATCTATACCTCATTCTGGTAGTTCATGACAACACATCCCCTTGACAAAGCTGTTGCCTGTTAATAAGTAATTTATTCTAATTCATTGTCTCACACTTTATTAAGCATAGGGTAAACAAGGAGCTGGAAAATTCTTTTATTGCTTATTTGACTAGTAAGAAAATGTTCATGCTAATTTGAGCTACTCTCTTAGCTCCTACTTTCTGATTCCAGTGTCTGAAAGGAATTTTGTATTTCAGCTGGAGTTATGTAAGTTTTGAAGTACACATATGAACTAGCACGTTCTGCCTGAGTGTTGACCCCTTTACCCAAGCTCTCTTGCTGTCCCTTTTCCTTGCAGAAAGTGATGGCAAATGAAATAACTCTGAAGAGAAAAGCAATAAAAAAGACTCCTTTAGACTATACTTCCTCTGCTCAACCCTGGATCAGGGTTTTCAAGGAGTCAGACACAGAAGAAGCAAAATGTGGGGAAAGCAAGAAAAATGGGAGAGTTTAAAAAAGAGGAAGGGGCTTATATAAGAATTTGGAGTCTGCTGAGCAGGTATGTGGGAATGAGAACTTCAAATCCAAATGCTTAAAAACTCCTCCTCTGTCCAGTTTCAGAAATCTAAAACCTCTCTATTACCAGCCACTTGTAAACTCTTACTGGTCTTAGTGATTGATCTACAAGCAACCCTGTCATTGGTGTCTACATAAATGTTATCACCTTGCTTGATCAAAGCAAATTATGTTTTTAGATCTAACATGCTTAAGTCTAAAAATAGTTTCAAGGTATTGTAAAGTAAAGTAAAACAAGTATTTTACTGTGTATGTGCAAAGTCGATATTAGCCAGGTTGGTTTGTTACTGAAAGAATGAAAAATGACTACGTCCTTGTCATGGGTTGGCGCAGTTTAGTTTTTAGTTAGGGAGGAATGTGGAGTGGTTTTGCCTGTCAGGACCTTGGAATTGTTTTAGAAAGGACAGGGACCTATAGAAGGTTAGTTTGGGATATTGGCATCTGCTTTGACCGCTGAGAATGTTAAATGAGACTTTGGGAAGTACCCATATAAACCCTGATTTCTGCCAGGTCGGGTCGTTTTTTCCTCCTGGTCAGCTGAACAGGTGACATCGAGTGGCACCTGCTGATTCCCGCCCCCCGCTTTGGTGGGGAGTTGGCCCCGAGGCCTGGCTGGGCTCCATCGGCTCCCAGGCAAGGAGAGAATGCAGCTTAACAGCAGCTACTTTGAAAACAAAACCTTCCCAGAGCTCCGGAGCCCTGGAGCAGGGAGGGATCTCCACCAAGCCCCTGATAACAGCCATGGGCCTGGTTGGGCCAAGGCCACCCCGACTGTCGCAGGCCGCGCTGAAGGGCAGCGGGGGAGAGCCTGCTGCCCGGGACAGAGAGCACGTGGGCACTGCGGGCCTGGGCAGATTTACCCCTTTCCTGGCAACATGAAACTTCCAAGGCCTAACCCTTCCCTGAGAGAGAGAAGAAAGAGACAGAGTGGATGTAGGAAAGACACCGCATGAAGTCAGTGGAGAAAGAGTGAAAAAAATGATAAAGATTATTAGAAGAGAGATTGAGGATGTGGACATTTTTAACCAGACTTCTCTGGGGCAAACTATGGAGAAATGGACTCTTTCCTGTAACATCTTAATGTTGTTTGGGGAAATGCTGGCTCTAATCAAAGTTGGGGATTGATATGATTGAGATTTAAGTGAGAATCTCAAAGCCCCTTGCTCGTGAGGTAAAAGGAGGTCTCAGCCTTTGAGACAAAGATGATTTTAGGAAAAAAGGGATTTGAAGCCCTCGGCTCCTGGGGTAAAAGGAGGTCTCTGTTTCTTTTGAGATAGAGACGATTTTAGGGATAGAAGAAGAGAATCCCTATTTTGTATTGGAAGAAGCATTCTTAAACAGTACTCCAGATACACTGAGAGGCCCTTAAGTAGCCAGGGGAAAGGCTGCTAATGGGTGGAACTGCACAATCTGCAAAAACTCCAGGCAGTTGCAGATTTGTGACATTGGGAGCCACAAGACTGTTTTTGTCTTGTGGCAAATGTCTCCATAAGACTCTACAGAGACTCCTCTCCCAAAGTGATAAAAGATTATGTTTAAATGGTGAAACTGACTGAAAATCACGGGTTGTGTCTCTCTATGTTGTTTGTAAGAAAACTAACAGTTTGTAAAGGAAAGGAAGAGTGTTTTGAAGTTTAATTCTGTTTTGTTTGTTTTTTCAACTTTCCCATTCTTTTAGTGTGTGTTAATAAAACTAATAGTTTATTTTTAAGCTTAAACTTGCTTTGCTTTCTCCCAATCTTCTCCCCACAAAAAAAAAGAGAATAATCACTAAGACCACTACACTAAATTTGGCAAACAGAATTTGGCAACCATGAAACCATTACAGTCCGCTAGAGAATAAATGCCATTTTCCATTTAGGCTAAAGAGAAACGTGGTTAGCCCCTCTAGCTGAATATAGAATCCAGACTGTGAGTTGGTTTTTCTCCACCACACTGAGCACAGCCATCTTTATACTGGACAAAGAGGGCAATATTAACACCCTCAATCAGGATTTGGTTTCATGCCCACATAGGAGGTTCAGCACACCAAATGGCTGAAAGGTGATTTTGTGAAAGATTTATTTTTCTTTTTATAAGCTGCACTTTAGTGTATAAGGGAGAGGTTGCTTCTAGAAAGGGCAGCTTTTAGAAGAAAAAAACACGATAAGCAAAACCAAATACTGTCTGGAGAGAAATGCATCTTCAAGTAGGGAAGAAAGGTAATATTCACCTGATTTAAGATGCTAATTTAAAGGGGGAATTACTACTCAAAGCACAATGAGGTAATGTTCTCTGTGCCATTAACTGCCTCTTGGCCTTGAATCTGAAAGCAGAATGTCATATTTTTCCAGAGTGTGGAAAATTTGTGGAAGATTCCTTGCCTGCTGGACCCAGAATGTTTACATTGCTTTGTCATGCATGTTCCCATCAAAATCTTTTTTGTATTACAGGATCCATGGTATTTTCCCACATGAAACGGATGTGTTTCATACAATAGGAATTGATTATTTAAGGCAATGACCAATAAAGACTGAAATTCATTTTGAGTAAAACAGAGAAGTGGGAACTTGGTTATTCTGCACTACAATTTGAAGGAACTCCTGCAAAGCTGGAAAATGCATTTAATTAATAAATGTTCTTCTCTTCAAAATATTCTCACTATAAAAGTCTTCGTTACAATAATTGAACTGGTCAACTCACAAAGGAAGCTTGAAAAACAGTTTTACAGCGTAGCTTTTTGTAGAAAAATAAGGAACAATGAGGGAAAAGGAAACACAAAAAAAAAAAAAAAATATTTTCTTCTCTTTTGTTTATTGTAAAGTGTACTGCCCCACCATGCACAAACCATTTTTAAGGCAAAACCTAATGAAATTAGTTGCAGAGACAGAAAATTTCTACAGCAGGCTCCAGTGCTGACTCATGCACAGGTGCACAAACACTGTATATGTTCTTCATCAGAGCACCTATGCCATCTTTGAAGTTAGCACAAATTGACAACAGCAATGATGGCTAAAATTAAAAATTGTACTACAAAAGTAATGTTGGAATAGAAGAAAATGGTTTAAGACACTGACTCTTTTGTCAGGCTGGCTGTAGATGAAAGTCAGCTAAGAAACCAACATTTTAGACAGTCTTTTAAAAGTGACATCAGTATAAAACTCCATTGTTTTGTCTTGAGATTCCTAAATAATGCCACAAGAATGACAAGTTACCATGCTGCAGAATTAATGGACTTCTACCAGCAGGACAGTCTTCCCTCTCTTCACTCCTTAGAAAAGGGCACAATTTTGCTTGGTGTATGAAAATACTGAAGGTAGTGGCCAAATGACACATTTCATCCCCATTTTTCTCAGGAGCTGACAGAGACCTCTGAAAAGAAAAAACACAAAACTTGCTCTTTTAACCTTTGTTTTCCTAATACGTTGCTAGTGATTAGTAAAACGGCAATCTCATCTTCATCAGGAGAATAATTTCATAAAGCAGTGCTAATTTTACAATATGTATTTCTATATATCCCTATTCCCCTTTCCCCTGTACTGCTGGATGAGAGGAGGTAGAGAATTCATGAGGGAAGCTGAGCCCAGGAAGAAGAAAGGGGGGAAGTTGTTTAAAGATTTACTTTTTCTCATTATCTGACTCTGATTTTTCATTGATAATAAAATCAATTAACTTCCTCAAGTCAAGTCTGGTTTGCCCAAAACAGTAACTGGTGACTGATCTCTCTCTGCTCTTATCTTGACCCACAAGCCTTCCACTGTATTTTCTCTCCCCTGCCCAGCTGCTTGGTGGGCAGCTGGCATCCAGTCAGGATCAATTCATCACAAACATACAACAAAATATTGCCACTTTGCTTGAAATCCTTTAGCCTGGAGAAGAGAAGGCTCCAGGGAGACATTATTAGGTCTTTCAATATTTAAAGCGGGCTTATAAAATAGGTGAAATTGGATTTTTATCAGGGCCTGTAGCAGAGGACAAGGTGTAACAATTTTAAACTCTTCTCCTTTTCAAAAGAGGGTAGATTTGAATTAGGTGTAAGGAAGAAATGTTTCACAGTGGAAGAGGTGAGGCACTGGAAAAGGTTGTCCAGAGAAGTTGTGGATGTCACATCTCTGGGAGTATTAAAGACCTGTCTGGAGGAGGCTTTAAGCAACCTGGTCAAGTGGAAGTTTCCCCTGCCCACAGCAGAGGAGTAGGACTAGGTGATCATTAGTCGTCCCTTCTAACATGAACTAATCTATGTATCTATGAAATAGCCAAAATATTCTCACAGAATTAAAATAAAACATCAATTCGTCTTTTTTTGGTCACAAAATCATTGTAGTAGTGAAGGCAATGTCCATCCAGGAAGGGCAGCATAGAAAACCACTGTCTTCTGATTTAAGGACTGGTCTTCAGAGGATAATCCATTCTTCCACCTGTCTGTACAGCATCAAACATGCAAGTGTTATCACATCACATCACAAGCTAGTGATACAACCCACAAGCAAAAAAAACCCCACTTTAATTTAACCATTGAGAGGTGTATCTTGAGGCAGCTTAGGAGTGTCATCTCAATTTGTGCAACATTTTATATAAAATTTATCTTAAACAGGCATTAGACAAACTATGTAATCAGCCTCTTGATTACCACAGTTGGGATTCCATGGTTTTGCCTAAAAGCCTCCAAAAAGTGGGCTCAGACTCTTGGTAGCCAGCCCAGATCCTTCAGCTTCTAAGAGATCCAACAGTACCTCATTATAATGAAGGTGCAGGGTGCCCTGCATGCTCAACAGCAGCCCATTTCCTCCTTGAGGCTGTCGTTAAGAGGAAGCAGTGATTTTCTCCTAGCTGAAGAAATACTTAATTAAATCTTTTATAAATTATACAAAGAAGCCAAAACTTTCCAACCCTGTAATTATTGTTATTTGTTCAGCTCACAGCTCTTTTATAAAGAAGCGGGCTTCAGTTCCAGCTGTCTGTAGCAGAGATGTACACCGCAGGTGTCAAAGTGAACTGAAGAAAGAGAAGAACTACTTGAACCAAAGAATTCAGAATAATTCTGCTACCAGAAAATTACTGCTCCACAGAGATGTTTCCTTGGATTATAAAAATTAGAGACTTGAAAGCTGCATTTTATACATAAACCAAGGCTTTCTTTGTGCTTATTATTTTGCGTAGTTTTTTGTAGTTTAAAACCTACAGAGACTAGCCATGTGTCTTAAGTCAGAATCATTCCATCGCTGTCCAGTTGGAAGTGAGTGCAAACTGAGAAGGAAGCTGTTATTAGTTGGGAACTAGTTAGTCACCAGCTGGGTAGTTTTATTCCAAGACTGTGAGAGAGCAACAAAAGTTAAGAACCAAGTGAGAAAGTATGACTGCAGCAATGTCAACATTGTTAGTCTAAATCCCACAGTGATGTTCATGCCACTGCTAAGAGCACCAAATTCCTAGTTTAATCACAATTAATGATTAAATCAGACTTTCAGAAACACAGCTTCAGTGAATTCATACAAATTCTGTGAGATGCAGAGGGAGAGAGCCCAACCATCATGAAGCTGCTCATTGAAATAATATGGCCTATGAACTAAAAAAAATCCTTTCCTCCAGCTTAAACTAATAACAGCACAATTCAGTCAGACCTTAAGTGTTCAAACACATTATCCTGCAAATGGACATCAGTTGCTGGAAGACACATTAACCCAAATAAAAAGACAGCTTTAATAAAATGAAGAAAGGATGACAGCTTCCATTAAAAAGGCATTGGAAAACCTTTAACTTAGCAAAATCTAATTGGTCAAGTTACCTTTCTTTTGCCTTACATCTGCTCTCTAAGTAACAGAAACATTCAAGGCAGTACATAAATCTACAATGGGGTATGCTGTAAGGGAGGTTAAGGGAAAGCCGTTTCACCAGGACTAGTACACCCACATAAAATGAAGCTGCAAAAAACTAAACTATAATAACAGTCGTTAGTTTAGTACACAGCACTCATAATGTCATCAACACAAGGATTTTGGACTTTTTTTTAAAATCTCAGGTGAGGTTTCTCATTCAAAAACCATTCAAACACTTGTCTTCATGTCTTTTTGCACTGAAATGACCTGATCCAACTTCTGTGCTTCAGGCTCCTGTAAAGTCAGGATGCTTATTTGCATTCACAAGTAACAGTAACAGATGTCCATTTCCTCATTTCCATACAGACAGAGGTTCTAATTTGTGGCATACAAGGAACACCAGGAACTGAAATTACAAGATTACTGTTAATCCTGCTTGATATTAGATCCTGCTTCCTCCAGAAGCATTATTACTCTGGCAATAAGTGGATTGCAAAAGTGGATATATTATTAGCCCCTTGATTACCCTGCAGATGTTTTACACTTGTTGCTCTTCAGCCGAATGTTCCTGAAATTAACAGAGTTTTAAAAAACATAGTTTAGCAATTAGGACACAGCATATAATTACTCTTTTTCATAAAAATAGATATTTTACAGGAGAGTGCTTTATTAAATAGACTATGGCTCAAAAGGAAAACACTCATAGTCAAAGGACTGAAATGTTCATTATGTAACTTAAAATATTCAAGTGTTGTAACAGAACGTGTAAGATTTGCAGCCCACCTGAAGGATGGGATGCCACCCAGAGGAATCTGGATTATCTTGAGAAGTGGGCCCATGAGAATCTCATGAAGGTCAAGAACCAGTGCAAAGTCCTGCCCTTGGGTCAGAATAACCCCCAGTGTCAATATGGACTGGGAGATGAATAAATTGACAACAGCCCTGCCAAGAAGGACTTGGGGATTCTGCTGGACGAGAGGCTAGGCATGAGCCAGCAATGTGTGCTAGGAGGAGCCCAGAAAGCCAATAGAATCCTGGGCTGCATCCAAACCAGTGTGGCCAGCAGAGCAAGGGAGGACATTCTGCCCCTCTGCTCTGCTCTGGTGAGGCCCCACCTGCAGTGCTGCATCCAGCTCTGGGGTCCCCAGCACAGGAAGGACATGGAGCTGCTGGAGGGAGTCCAGGGGAGGGCCACCAAGTTGACCAAAGGGATGGAGCACCTCTGCTATGGGGAAAGGCTGAGAGAACCATTGTTCAGCCTGGAAAAGAGGCTTTGGTGTGACCTTAGAGCAGCCTTCCAGTACCCAAAAGGAGCGTACAAGAAGATGGAGAGGGACTTTTTACAAGGGCATACAGTGACAGAACAAGGGGAAATGCCTTCAAACTGAGAGTAGATTTGAATTAGGTATTAGAAAGATATTCTTTACTTTGAGGGTGATGAGACACTGGAACAGGCTGCCCAAAGCCTTTGTGGATGCCTCATCCCTGTAAGTGTTCGAGGCTAGGTTGGACGGAGGTCTGCACTACCTGTTCTACTGAAATTTGTTCCTCCCCATAGCAGGGAGGGTGGAACTAGATGGTTTTTAAGGTCCTTTCCAACCGAAATAATTCTCAAAGTCTGTCTTCTTAAGTCAATCAAATACCTTCCACCAAGGCAACACATTTGCATATGCATATGCTTGAAACTTAAGCCTGAAACACAGCATATACTTTTGCAGCAATTTCTACCACTCTGGTGTGTAAGTCACAAAAGCAAATCTCTACCATATAGCACTGGTATAATGCATTTCCTCCACAAATACAGTATCTCATTTCATTGCTTTGCTATAAGGTTTCAGAATATCTAATCAAGGAACAACTACCTCTTCCTTAATACAGATTTTAATAAATACATTTGCATGGCAAACTGAGGTGTTTCCTGCAGCAAGGAATCTACTTAACCTAAGCACAAAACAGTTTCTCAGCTCTGCTAGCCCTCCCTAGCAACTACATGCTGAACCACTCTGTTCAAGCACAGTTCTCAACTGTTCACCATTAGGGAAGAGAGGAAAAGGTTATGTTTTCTAGCTCCTATTCCCAACTCAAACATCTCACCACCTAGTTGAGGGAGGACAAAATTATCTACAAAGTTCAGTTGCCATTTCTGATTTTGTTTATTGTGTAAAGTGAATTTGAAAATGGAACCACTTAATTGGTGCAGCACCACCTATCTCTCCTCCATCTTAATTCAGATTACCAAAATTCCTTCCATTGCAAAAAATCATCCAGTTCAGATGGCTTTTAGCACTCCCCCATCTTCAGTTTCTCATCAGCAGTCCTGAGAACCTAACTGCTCTGCTCACATTTAATTGCTTCTCTAAAGTCATACAGTTCTACTGGAAAGATATGTATTTATCAGGAAATGTTGCAGGGCTATTCTTGCTGGAATCATGAAGAAATTGTGAGATGACCCATATGAGTGGAGCCCTGCAATGAAGTGATTATTTTTTACAGGGTAAGAACTAAGGAGATGAAAAGTACAGGTGACATTATAGTGGCTGTTGGCTAAAAGACATCTGAACAGAGAGAAGTGGATGAGGTTCTCTACAGCTGGAAGCAGCTTTGCATCTACAGGCCCTGGTCCTCAATAGCTACAGGAGGCATAATACAGCAAGATAAAAGCAATTAAGGAGGTTCCTGAGCATCAATGACTTCCTGACCCAAGTGATAGAGGAACCAAAGAGATGCTCTGCTCATACTACCAAACAAGGAGCTTGTTGAAGATGTGAAGGTCAAAGGCAACCTTGGCTGCAGTGAGCCTGAGGTACTGGAGTTTAGGATCCTGAAATGCATTAGCAGAGTAAAAACCAAGCACAACATTGGTCCTCAGAAGAGCAGATGTTTACCTCTTCAAAGGTCTGCATGGTAGAATCTGATGGGATAATGCCATCAGGAAAGTGGCTTTTCTGTGTGCCCAGTGACAGGGCAAGAGGCAATGGGAACACATTGAAACAAGGAGTTCCCTCTGAGCACCAGGAAACTTTTACTGTGAGAGTGACCAAGCACTGGCAGAGGTTGCCCAATGAGTTTGTGGGGTCCCCACCATTTAAGCTGTTCAAAAGCTGTCTGGACAAGGTCCTGGGCAACCAGCACTGGGTGAACATGCTTGGGCTTGGCGGGGGTTGGACCAAATGACCTCCAGAGGTCCCTTCCACACTCTACCATTATGCGATTATGTGATTGATATATTAAGATTCACTTAAAAGAGGAAAGACACTCCACCCTATTCCCTCTGTTTTTATTATTATTATTTCTTTCAAAAATAGCATAACAATGCATTTTCAAATGAAATTTGATACAAGAAATCCAACAAAACTAGCTTTGATGCACACAAATTTCAAAGAAACATTTCAGCAATTCTGAAGTGTCATCATTTTTAGCTAGTTTCATGAGTACTAATCCTAGCAGACAAGAACATCTTGTCTTAATTTCAGCAGAACAGATTCTACTGCTTCAGTGAAGGTTACAGGTGTTCTTCTAGACAATAAAAAAAATAGGAGTCATGGAGGAAAGAGTACAACCTAATTACAGGGGGAAAGTAATACAACTAAAAATTCTTATAATTTGAACATTTAAGTCTTAACAGAAATGTTCTCTTCTAGGTTTGCTATAACTTTTCAAAATACTCATGTACCATCATTTCATCTCTACACTAAATCTATTAGCCAACAGCAGCCAACAGCTACTGTTAGCCCAAAACTGGAGAAAAAAAACCCATGAAGTATTCAAGCCTTCTCAGTAATGGGTGGCTGCAAGCACATGGAAAGTTGAGCAAACACCATACAGAAATCCCTAAGCCTAAGAGACTAACAAGCAGTTATGATGGTAGTTAGGCATCGTTCTTCCCACTTACATCATTTGATTACATTCCCAAACAAAGTATGTGGATCTAATTTGGGGATTGTTACCCATAGGTACCAGAGTATGTATGAAGGTACACAGCCCTCCCTTCCAGAAGGAGGTATCCTCAAATATTACAGAGGCTCCCCTTTCGGTTCATAATCAATGACATGACCATGTTTTTTATGCCTTAAGACTGCAATGAGGTCCCTATCACCACCAACAGCTCATCCTATTGCCAAACCCATTTGGAATTCTATGAACTAAGAAAGGCATCCTAAGATCTATTTAGTAAGTTTCCAGAAACACTAAAACTCTTGAAAAGTCAGGAGAGTCTTTAATACAACAAAAAATGTTCAGTAATCTAATTCAAGCAGCTGTTACTGATTACTGTCTAGCCACATTTGGAAAACAAAGTACAGATTTAAAATGTTAGAAACAGAGTAACTTTCAGAGCAGTTTTGTACAGAACAAACTCATTTAATTTTAAAAGCACCATGAAGTGACACTACATATCAGCAAGCAGGAAAAACAAGAACATAACAGGATTATACCATGTAAACTATGCCATGAATACCACTAAGGTACATTTACAACGCAGGCTTCAGCACAGCGGTTCTCAAACTGACTCAGGTATTTTTTGCTCTGCATGCAGTGAAGACATACCCTCTATGCTGAATAGATCTCATTATGAATTAACTGAGCTCTGCAGAACAGTATTTAGGCCCTCATTCTGCATTATCGAAGTTAACGTTCTTCCATCAACTTCAGAAAGTGCAGAGTCAGGCTCGTAATCACAAACATACTTCTACAAACAAAACATTTGTTTCTAACAAAGTTACATGAGTTCAAACACAGGTTTTGAGAGCATGCAGGTTGCTTACAAATGCTTAAAAAGACTGGTTCAGAATCTTTCTTATATATACACACACAAGTCCATCTGTCACAGACAGGCAATGTAACTCTGAGCTTGCTCTAGTTTTTGGTAGTGTCCTGCACACGTCTGATAATTAAAAAATAAAAAATAAAAAAATAGTTGCCACAATGGATTTCTGATCATTCCAACTTGCACATGGATATGATCTCTTCTTGCTGCATCCAGTATGTGAAGTTTCACGGTTGCTTCTCAAATGCAAATACCAAGTAAATACCTAAAAAAGAAAATGGGAGTATTTAAAGTTTCAGCTTTCCTGGTGACTCAACTAAGTTTTCAAAATGTAACCAGGTTGATATTATGCCCAAACAACCTGTTAGCAGATTACTGAAATGACAAAAGATCTTATGATTTTCCAGTACTAACTCTAGCATTCCACTCCAGCATAGTTTTGTATGTTTTCAGAAATGTGAATGAAATTCATAAAATGCTGTGCCATTCTACAGATAATAAAAATTCACTAGCACATAAAAAATCATATGCAAGTTAAGTTTAGACTCCTTCATATATGCAGTAATGGACAATCAGAGCTGAAATTATTAACTTCATTTTTAATTGAAAAGTGAATGAAGTCATCATACATATTATCAATTTTGCTCGTTTAAATTTTAATGGACAAAGATGACATTACAGCATTTTTTCAAGTCCAGAACAGTATGATTCTATTATTGGATACTCATACAGTCCACACCAGCACCCTTGGAAAACTCTTAGTTAACATTATCATCTATGCCAGATGTCCTGTGCTCCATACCAGACAGATATGTTAAACCAGTTACTTAAGATCACAGGTCTAATTAAACATTTACAGATTTCCACTTGAATTCAATTTTTATTTTAATGAATGAGGTGCCACAACTACTTGTAAAACTTTAAAGACAAGCTTATCAGACATTCCTTAGCAACAAGGCAAAGTTCCATGTAAGGAATAAGCTGTGCTTATACTCTTATCAGAAGCTCAATACTCCAAATGTTTCTGGAAAAATAGACTACTCAGGAAACACAGTAGTCAATCAACTTTTAAAGGTGTAAATATTTTTTTAGGTATAAAAAGGTATAAAATTATATTAAAAGCCCCTCTCAGATAATTGAGATAATACTTCTAGATTGCTGGAATTTATGCCTACCTTATAATTCATAGATTAAAAAGTTAGATAATAATTTAAGAAAGCAGAGTGAAGATTTTTCTCACCTGTGAAGAAAACAGCATTTTTTTGGTTTTAAACTACTAACACAACCACTATAATGACCTGCAAAAACGCAAGTCCTGGTTGGCTGCACTTATGCATTTCCCTCCCAATTTCTTGAGATGTGCAAACATAATCTATACACAGTCATTTTGAATTACACAAATAACAACATCTTATTATATTTCAAATCTGGATTTTCTTCCATGATTAACGGGCTATTTTACACTCTTTTCAAAGCAGTCATTCAGTCAATACTGTTTTCAAAACAATTACTTACTTGTTGCTTCCCATTCAGACTTACTCAAGGTTCCCTAGAAGGGGACAAAAAATCCACAGCTTAACAAAAATTAAGGAAACAATGAAACACTGATTTAGCTCCATCTTTCACTGACCAATGTCTAACCACCCACACTGACTGGCTATTATGGGGCAAGACAAGCATTACTGAAGACCACAGATATTTATAACTCCACTAACTGTGATGCTCTGGAACTGGAAGACCCAGATAATGGCACACACCTAAATGAAACAGGTACAGGTACAGGAGAATGGGCCAACAGGGTGCTGGTCCGGATGCCTCTGCAATGCAGAACATGCTTGTGTCCATTACCTCACACCAGTGTGACCTGACCTGGTTCCAGCTGCTGTTCACACTGAGATGCCCAGTATTTGTGCAGAAGTCAGGAAAAGGCCCCATAGTAAAGAAAAGGTCCTACACCATGGTGCTGCCACCTTCCTCAGGAACACTGCCTGCCTCCACCCAACAACACACCCCTGCACACAGAAACTCCATCTGCAAGACACTCACCCTCACTCACACATTCAGGAAAAACAGTCTGCCTTCCAGCCTAGGAAACTCCCAGCTCAGCTGATCAGATGAAAGCAGGGCAAGTTCACAAGTAAAAAGCTGCTGCCATTTACCCCACCACTTAAGAAACATAAGGCAACAACAAGAAGCTGATTTTCTGCTCTGCCTACTCCATCTCCATCCAAAGAGTCCTCACTTGGGACCATATTTAGTCCACATGCTACCCACTGACCAAACCTAACCAATGGTTCCCCTTTTAAAACAGCACTTGGCAACAGACATCTTTGGTCTGGCTTGGACATTCTCATGTTCTTAAGCCTATTTCTTAAAAAAAGCATTTTTCTTTTTAAAAGTTTTTGAATTTCAAATGTGAAGAGATGCTTTCTTTTCTCTCTTGATGCAGGATTTTTATATATGCAGTAAGAGGACTGCATCTTCAAGGATTCAGCATGTGAACAGTAGATGAATCAGTAACTAAAAAAAAAACCAAACCCTAAACAACAAAACCAAGTGGTAAATCTTGTAAGCTGACCACCCTCATGCTGTTCTGATGAAAGTGGAATTATTTCAAATATATACAGTGTTATAAAGAAAGCTTTGAAGCCTCTCATCAGAAGACTGGAACTAATGCTTTAAATCAGTATTGTGAAGATCCACAAATATAAGGAGATTCCTCAAATTAAGAATAGTTAGAAAGAACAGCTGTCAAGTAAGATGGAAAAAATATACTTTCCCTTTGGCATTATTACAAATTTCTTAACAGCTGTCAAATTAAGTGAATTTGATTCTTTGAGTATTGGATATGGATTAGATGAACCTTTCAGCCCTGTAGCTCTACAATTTTTCACATACACTCATACCAACTTCACCGCAGTTGAAATGAAGAAGACACCACAGTTTGAAAGATCAGGAGCTCAATTTTAAGACACCATTATCTCTTGCGAAGTATAAAAGAACTTACCAATGGTAACTTTGCCTTGCCATCTTTGATAAACTCTTTTGCATGCTCATAATCATCAGGTTTATCAGAAACAAGCCTGGAATCACCAAGTGTAGAATATGGCTGCAGAACACAGAACAAAACAGTGATTAGTGAGATACATCAATCACATCAAGTAAAGGGTTTGCCACAACACAGTCCACAACAGAGGTCAGTAAGTCTTAAAACTATTTTAAATTTAGGTCTCTCCTTTATAGTATCCTCAGGAAAAGGTCAGATGTTCCCTACTTACCAAAAAATCTGACACCCAAGAACTATAAATTAAGCTTTATCCTTATGTCTCTAAAGCAGGGGAAACAGAATAACTATAAACACGATCCTACATGTACAGCTCATCATGAGCATTACCCAGATATACCTTCTTTTAGAAGAGTAACTAGATCAGCATCTCTTCAGCAGAAATACTAAGAAATGGGCAACTACAATTTCAAGCAAAACAATTAAACTGCTCCAGTAACATGCAAGCTGAAACAGAAGTATACAACAGGTTCTTCAAAACTAAGATGTACTTATCAAGGATCCCAGTTACTAGTGATCTGTATAAATAAATATGGTTGCAAAAATTCAGTCCTCAGTTGTAAGTGGCCACTACCTTAAGACAACTCTCACTTTCCTAAGAAGAAGATGGAAGTCAAAGGCTGTTTCTCTGTGCTGCTGCTTGTGTGAGCCCATACACAGCACCATTGCTTTTAGAGTCAACAAGTGACTCAGCTGAGTAAGTCACCAATTACTTGGTCTGAGAGTTTTCTGCTGAAGAATTCTACTGTTTGAGGGAGGAGGGAAGCACAGAGAACTGCAAGTAAAACCAAAGCCTCAGAGGTGGCCTGGAAAAGCTTCTCTGAAGCTGCTAGTTATTTCTTCTATGAACACAGACTATCTTTTTATTCCTACAAAGATTCCTCTCTGTCTTTTCAGTCAATATTCCTTGCACAAAGATACAGCTTTCAGTCTCTCTGCTTGCTGAGGAAAAAATGGATTACAGTCACCACTATCTGACACTTGGCATGATTCTTGGGCTTCTGTTTCCTACTTCACAAGAACAGAAACTTGCCTCAATATTGAAATATTGTTTTCAAAACTTGACTCAGCTATTGGGTGGACCTGTTCTGGACCAAGAGAAGAGTGTGAGGAGGAAGGAGAGGCAGAGACAAAGTGTTATGAACAGACCACAATCCCCCTTCCCCTGCAGAGGAAGGGAGAGGAGGTAGAAAGGCCAGGAATGAACAAATGAAGCTGAGCCTGGGAAGAGCGGGTGGGACAAAGGTGTTTCCAGGTTTTCATGATTCTCATCTTTTCTACTATTTTTTTTTTTTTTTTACAACTTATTAAATTAATCTTCTCCGAGTTCAGTCCATTATGTCTGTGACAGGAATTGCTAAGCAATCTCCTTGAATTTCTCTTGACCCACAAGTTGGTTTCTTTCTCTCTATTTTCTCCCCCCATCCTGTTGGGAAGAGGGAACAAGAGTGCAGGTCAGTGGGTATCTGGCAGCCAGTCAAGGTCAACAACCAGAGTCCCACTTTCAGCCCCAGGAAATAAATACTTTCTATCGGTAGCCTTTAATTAATAGCAAGATGTTCACCAAGAAAATTTCAATTACTGCACAAAATTAACAAGATGTAAAATGCTATTAAAATCAAACAAGTCAACTCCAAATTTACCTCCAAGGCCTGCATTCTCCTTAACAACATTTTATGCTCCTCGTTCTTGATTTTTTCTTCATAGAATTCCCGAAATGTCATTTTGTAGACTAATTTCATACCATGCTTCTTTGCCATTCTGTCAAAAAAATTAGCTTAATCAGGGAAGCTGCAAGATTATTGTTGCTGTATTTTCAAAGGAACAATTTTAAGCCACAGTGACATCTTACGGTATTCACTAGGATTACACTTTTTTACAACCTTTTTTCCTTAGTAAAGACATTTCAATGAAAAAAGCTGTAGTACCACCACAAACTGGTCTCTTCTCCCGAAACATAGAAGTTCCATGCTGGCTTCCAAAAAGACTACACTTTTCTTTGCAGTTATCTATCATGTCAGATATTATAAATATATTTCGGGAACTTCTATTGTATTTAGCGGCTTACATCTCAATTATGTAGACACCGTGGACATGCAACACTGAAGTTACAGCTGTCAGTGACAGATGCTGTTATTTTTCACACACAACTACAAATGAAGTTCTTGAACAGGCTCAAAGGGAAAGCTTAATACTCTTTAATCAAACTGAGCTTGAATGGAAGGAAAAAACCCAGCATGGAAGGATTTGTCTGTACCTCAGAATACAGCTGGGGAAACCAAATCTGAGGTCATACAGAGGTAACAGCAAAATATATGCTTACAGATGAAGATCATTTAGAGGAAGAAAAAAATTCACCATAGCAAAAATCCTGTGAACATCTCAGGAAAGATGGAGAAGACAAGAAGGAGGCACCATGATGAAGAAGATATACAAGAAAGTACTGAAAGACTAAAATAGGGGTAGAAAGAAACCCCTCAAAAAGTTACAATTAAAGAAGAAAAAGCTGGTCTAAAGTTTGCTGACAGAACCAACATATCAGATCAGATGTTCCTTCATGAGACATAAAGTCCTCACAGCTTCTGACCAGAGCAACTTCAACAGAGTTCAATGGACAGATTACAGTTGTGGATGGAAATGCAAGAAACCTCTGTATTTGAAGCAACAACAAAAAATTAAGAACTGAAAAATATAGTAAGAAAGCCAAAACATAATTTTCTACAAGTATTATGCAAGAACACATAAACTACAAAAATGTTTATTACATTCCACAGCTTTTATTGTATAATGAATTTAAAACTTAACTTACTCTTCCAGTAAAGGAAAGTAAACCAAAAACTCTGGGACATCAACCACTTCTTCCAAGTGAAAATCATACTTGCAGCCAAATAAGGGATAGTCTCCCTTCTTTTCAAATTTTACATTGTACACATCATTCCCAAATGAATTTGTTTCTGAAGCTTCGAGTCTCTTTCTATATAATGAGATATAAACAAACATTTTTTATTGACCAGTATTTAACAGACAGAGGAAACTACACATAGGAAGCTTGACACTGTTTTTCCCGGTAATACTCAGTGATCTCTCTGGTTTCCCACTCCCCTTATCTGATAAAGTAATGAAACAATGACAAGAAGCAGCATGCTGGGTTTTAACAGTTTATCATTCTCATACAACATACCAAGGACTAAATGGACCTAGAAGATGTACCTTTAGCCCAGACACACAGACAACCTACATGGACATGACAGGCTTCTGGAAACAACCACAAAACCTTGCCAGTTCCTCCCATGCTGTGGCCATTTTGACACTACTATAGTAATGACAGAGGGATGAACTGTATGAGGACCTATACTCTAACAGAAGAGAATCCAAAATACTAGAATCCAAAATTGTTGCAAAAAAAAAAGCTTTTGTTTGCACAAACGTATTGCAGCACTGCAAGAACATCTATCACTTAACAATGTTTCACAGAGTTTTGGAACTAACAGACCATAAAAGTACTTACACAAGTTCAAAACTATTTGGAGTTGTGCCAATAAAATAACCTCCAGGCGAGAGGTTCCCACAAGCATTTTTAAGCATCATGTCAGCCTGCTCATATGTCTCAAATGAGTAGTGGTAAACAAATTGACAACTGCAAATGTCAAAGCGCATATCTGGATCGCTGTACTTGGAAGACAAGAGATCCTGCAACAGATAAAAAAGAAAAAAAAAACCCTACAGAAACAAGCATGATTCACTTAAATCTTCTAACAAATGTGCTACTTCCATAATTCTTTGAATTCTCTGAAGTTTTCTCCTTTCGGCTCCCATTCCTTTACAAGTTCAATAAAGACAAGATGAAAAAGAGAAGAATAGGAAAAGCTCTCCCCTACACAGAAAACCATACACAACATTTAGAAACAACAAGAATACACACACATTTCAAAGTTATAATGTGTCCTCATTTTTTTTTTCATATTGTCAAGTAACACTGTTACATCTGAAAGACCAAAACCCAAGGTTAGTTAACATAGTTTCCAGAAGTACTTTATTGCTGGGGTTTTATAACTGGCCACCATTTGGCTGGAAGAAAAATAATTCTGTAATAAAATGAATTTCAGTTTGCTAAGTCTCTGTACTGAAAACTGACCCACTAAACATGCACTTGAGAGGAGAAGGGGCTGCTTCAAATAGGGTGGTTTGCCCTGCCCAGTGAGTTGTACCTGTCTGCATTGTCACCCCTGTTCATCACCAATGTACTCTTCCCCATCCTAGACCAAGTAACTAAAATCTGAAGAACTTGGAGCCCTTGAAATTCGTCAGGATAAAGCTTGCTTTGACCCTCTATTCAGCAGACACAGAAAAAGACATAGGAAAATGGGAAAAAGGAGCGGCCAGAATTAGATTTTGCAGAATATACAACATTCATGATAGAGATCCAAAGTCAGGGAAATTAACTTCTGTGTGCAAGGACAGAGAGAACAAAGCATGCAACACAAAATACATATGTGTCTAAGACTAAGCTGTAATAGCACCCTGAAAATATCCCTTTTTTTCCTGGCCAAGTCTCTCTTCTCTCTCCTCCAAGTCAAGAGAGATGACATGAACCTGCAACAGACTATTTCCCAGAAGAAAGAAAGGTAACCAAGAATTCAAGCAAACAGCCCTTCATGCAAGGCTGAGAACAGGTTCAGCTTTTCCACAGATATGCTGGAACCAGGCAGGTTTTGTCTCTCAGCCTCCATCAGCAGGGCACTCTCAGCCCGCACTTCTAGGAAGCAAAAGCAGTTCTGGTTACAAGACTGTCTCCTAAGCCTCAGCCATGCATTCACCACTGCCTCCAGACAGTCTAAGATACCTGCTCTACCACACAAGTTTTAAAGGTACCTGTTACAGTGACCAAAACACCATGAGAAGAAAAAATTCTAAGTTTATAAGTCAAATCAGAAAAAGTCCTTTATTTATTCCAGCATTCACCAAACTAGTTTCCAACATCCCATGCTGTCTCACAGAACTCCAAAGCTAAACAGTCATTCTGTTCCCCTTGTCGAGTAAAAGACAGTGGAAGCACCAGATTTACTATCTGGAAAAGACATTCAGGCTTCAAGAATGTTACACTATACAACAGAAGGAAAAGACACCCAAGTATGTCTTAAGCAACCTTCTGGTAACCAACCGATGTGGCTGATTCTCCTGGCAGTACAATAATCCAACCTTAAAAATATATATACCCAAAATGTTACAGCACTACCATGAAGAATATTAAATCTCCAAAATATTACAAAGCACTGTACCTTGGTACTATCTGCTTGTATGAATTCTGCATCAAAAATATGTTCATTATACCGACATCGGGATTTCATTTCTTCATAGCGGTGCTTGCACTGTTGCACAGAAATGTCAGCAATGTCTATATATGGGAAGATAATAAATATAATAAATGAAATTCTTAAAGCCATGTGAACACTGCTCCCCAGACAAGAAAACTGGAATGATTACTGGAACACAGAAGGTACAATATGGCAGGACAAAAAGAAAAAGATCTTCAGTTCCGTTAAAACAGCTCAGCTCCCTGGGATCCTTAATATTCTTAAAAATATAAAAGATGTTGAAATGCAATTATTTCTGGTATCATGGGAATTTTTTTAAATTCTGAGACTGCTTCTTTCTCAGTCATTGAGTTTCTGACAATATGCAATAAATTTACCTAAGAACTTAGTAAGTAAATTGATTAAGTGCATTTAAATACTGCCTACTAAATAATGCAAGAAAGAACTATAAAATAACATCTAAAATTCCCACTGAAAGAGTTTTAGGGAATTTCAGTACCTAATAAATTTGGAGTTAAGTAATACTTCCTCTGATTATCCCTGGGATACTTTTTGAGAAGAGGGAAGATGGTATAATTCTCCCAACATCCAAGCCAATTATTCAAACAAGAAATTTTTTAATCAGCTTTCAGGTCTTCCCCATTTCTGAAAATCTTTAGTTGATTGTAATACCCAAGACCATTTTTTCCTCACAACACTGGGGGTTGTTTTTGGTTGTTTTTTTTTTTTTTTAATATGCAACTCTCCTGTATGTTTTTCAGAACAATTAAAAATACTTCAAGAGGCTAGATGTGGGAGAAAAGACATAAAATAGAAAATGTCTTTTCCCTAGGGCCACATTTTGCCTAAGGCAACCTGTGGCAATAGTGTTTTTCTTTAGCAATACCAGTTTTGAAAGCAAATTACTGATAATTCTTATATTTCTGCTGGCAATCAAGTAGTATCTTCAGATTAAAAGACAAAATACAACTTTTTGCACAAAAGGTGTTCATTACATTCTTTGATTGACTGGAAAAAATAAATAATAAAATACTAGAGATATACTTGGTTTCCCATAAAACCTGATGTACTTCCCCTAGAAAGTTATGGTGTCTTCTTACCAGTACAGACAAGTTTTTTAATTCTGCCTTTTTTCCATTTCAGTAAGTCTCCACCTTTCCCACATCCTAGATCCAAAACAGTTATATCACTCTTCTTCTGTCGTACCCGGTCTATAAATTCACCTAGAAAAATAAAAACCAGGAGTATATAAACACATCTCTGCACCTAGTCTCTGCACTTGTATTGCACCTAAAAACCTAAAGAACCAAAAGGGATTGAGAATTTTAAAACACCTCAGACCTTACTTTGCCTATAATTCTTCTTAATATTACAAACTTAAATCTCTTTTCTTTCTAGAAGCATGAAAGGAACCACAAACTTTTAAAACTGTGGGGAAGATGACTATTTTCTGTGCTTAAATGTGCTCTGCATGTAACATGACTGAAGGCTCTGAACTGTTTCCCTGGCTAAGGCAAAACTGCACATGTCCAACAACCACCATGCACATGAGGAAGGAAACAGGATTCCCTTTCATTAGCATTATAATGAAGGCAGATGTTATCTGGAAGTATGGGAAAGCCTTCTGCAAAAAGAAAAAGCCAATTAAATGCATCAGCCACAACATCTCCTCCCAGTCACCTGCAATTTTCACTCACTCTCCCAGGCCTTGCAATAACAAGAACTACTCCTTTGCTGTCTTTCTACCCATACCCGTACACCAGTTACATTTTTTCTTCTCTCTCCATGCTGTCTAGATTCCCTCTGCTCTGACTGATGTTGGCATGTTATGTAAAACATATCAGCATGCTAGCAACTTTTCTTCACAGTAGGAGACATGAAATATGTTTTGATACAACTGCTATAAAGCCACACTGCTGAAATTCTTTATGACAGAAAAGCCTTCAACACAGGCTTCAGGAACAGCTTTACAGAAATCTAAATATTGCTTCTAACTGCTGATACAACACAACAAAAAGCAGCATGCTAAGACAAATGGTGCCAACATCTCCTGGCACAGATCCCTCTTCATGAACCTGTGGTGCTGTGCTGATGATTCTTTTCTTTGTTGGCAGATATCTGATGGCTTTGTTCCCTCAATTTGGAATTAATTTGTGGAACAGCAGACTTTGCCTTTAAATAAAAACCTGCTGATTCTTAAAGAACTACATCCTTTAAGCTTTCCATCTTTGCAACCACTGACTATGGATAATATAGATAATATTTATGTGTTCAAGCTCTCTGCAGAACTGCTTAACCAGGATCTGAGCAGAGACTGCTTTGGGAAAATGCCTAATAAATGATTTGAGATAGATGGAGCTGTTTTTGTCTGAATCTAAGAACACTTAAATTCTTTATGATTTAAAGCTGTACTTTTCTCTTTAAAAATGTCATAGAGAAGAACAGTTTCCATGATGAACTCTTTAAGTCAGTTGACCTTTAAAACTTAAGCATACACTTGGCACTCCAACAATACAAAGCATTATCAATAGAGATTCATATTAAATATAAATGCAGACATTTTATTGCAGTTGAAAAACATCCTTTGTATTATGCGAAAGTGTCATACTCAACATCAGGAAACAGAAAAAGTTACATTTTGATACAAAAATTAGTTTTATTTTAATCATGTCTGAGCAATTAGTTAAGAAAGCTTACCAATGAGGACACTCTTTGTCCAATTATTAAAGTTTCGGAGGTAGAATATGCGAGACTGGCTACGTTTTTCCAATCCAACTTCTTGAAGTTCATTATAATGTGCAGCTACAGCTTGCCCATGGCCAATCACATGCTGCAGAAAAGAAATCACACCACAGAAGGAACAGACTCAAGCAGTGAATTCTTTTTACTACTTTGTCATTTAATCAAAAGACACATGTGTTCACTTCAAGGATTTAAGAAAGCAAACAAGCAACACTATGAAGAGCACCATCATTATAAAGAGATTTTCCGTATCTGTACTGGTCCTGATGTCAGTACTTCAATTATCACAGCAACACTCACAAATTTAATCCCCTCTTCCGTTCATTCAAGCAATTTTTGGATAATATATATTGCCCAGCATCTTTCCTTCACAGAAATACTTCACTTTCAGTTCTCCATTACTCTCAACCACTCTCAAAGAACACATTTCACTCTTCTTAAGTCTGGGACAGAAGAAGAGAATGTTCCTTCTCAAGAAACTTTAAGCTTCTTCAAAAAGCCTGCTCCAGAAATTCAGTTTTCAACTGACAGAAGTGTATAAACTGCCAATTTAACCAAAATACCAACTGGCTGATGTCATAAAGATCCAAGTGGATGACCCCACTGCCAGAACTTTAAACAGACCATGATAAAGGAATGAGAGGAATCATTTGACAACATATTCCATCTAATGCTTAAGAATTAGCGGTAGAAATGTCTCTGATTTAGCCTTAACTCAAAATACTCCAAGACATTTCTGTCCAGTCTTTGCTTTAAGTACTACAAGACACTTCTCTCCCCTGTTATGCAGAGAAGCAGTCTACATCCACATATTATGCTCCCAACATTTCTTTACCTTGAAAATAATCTTCAACTATATACATGAAGTGAAAATAAATTATAAATAAAATCCAAAGTAAAAGAACAGAGACAGCATGGACTCTGTGAGGTACAAAAAGCATTTGAAATAACAGTACAAACCAGAATGAAGCCATTAAAATCATTTCTAACAGTTCACTACAGAAGTCAATATCCCTGCATCTTGGTTTGGCTGATATATGTCAATATGTGAATTCTTCAGTGTTTCATACACTTTTGGTAACATTCAGAAAGAACACAGCCTTACTTGTCTGAAATCTCTATAACCTCATCATCTGTTCATTACCACACTGGGCTGAATGATACTAACAAATATTTTGACGACTTCTATTCATTTCCAGGGTAAGCACAGATGGCTCCCTGAATGGCCACCGGACGTGATAGAAGCTAGAACAGCCGACTCAGACAAGTGTGGGGGACATACTCATACAAACCATCGACACATCTCAGCTGCAAACAGACATCAGCAACAATATCTAGATGGTGGCAGCTCTGTTCGGTCACCCCTCTGCACCCTTAGGCTACATAAACCCAATGTGATTCTTGTTCATCTAAGCCTTATCCCTCCCTTATTAAAAGGATGAAAGTTTTAATAACGTTTCTACCACAACAAAGGGCACCCTTTCTTTTTCCAGACTGCTAAACCATATATTAACATCCTGGGAAAATTCTGGGCAGAGAAACAAAACGTTGGGTCAGACATTTTCAAATTATATTTAAATATCCCAAAAGGATGAACTAGACTGGAATTAAAGCATCAGCTTCTACAAGCTCATATATAACAAGGACAGCATTATGTAAAACATCACCCTTTTCACCCTCCCAGGTGGACATATAAAAGGACATACATTTTCTGCTGCTTTTGTAGCCCTAAAATATAAAGAAGCACCTGTAAGTCTTTCACTGCTTCACTTTGCCAACAAATCATACTGAAATTACATCACAGAGGATGCAGCCTGTAGAATTTTGCATACTATACAGTACCTTACCATGGAAGTAAAAGGACAAAATTACTTTATGGAAGAACTTCCCAAGCCCAGGTAACTATACTAACACACTGATAAACAGCACACATGAGATCTGAGTTCAAGATACGGAACTTGGACTAATGCCAGCAAACCCTACACTACCAGACTGCTACCACATGGACAATGGAACAGTCACAGAATTAGACTGTGTGCTGAGATTATCATTCTAATTGCCAGCCCTCTTTCTCCTCTGTGAAGTCCAATATCACTTGTGCACCTGTTATTTCCCCAGGAAACATTTCCATACGTGGTGTTTCGTGCTGGCTCACGCATGTCTAGCATAAATATTTGCAATCTTTTCTTGAGCTAAGGCTCCAAGGATTTGAAAACAGCTCAAAGTAAATGATACTCACCGCTTTCTTAGAAGGTTCATCTTCAGAATCTAAATTCTTTCTCTTTGCTCTGCCATCCTGATCACCACTATGAACTCCTTTTTCATTTTCAGTAGACTGCTCTGTACCTGAAGCAGAACTATTGCCTTTACACTCAACACCTGAATCTGACTCTAAAGCATGAGGTGTTTTCTCCACTTCTTCATCCAAACTCTTCTCTACTTGCTCTTCTTCTGTTTTGGTTACTTCAGCCATTTTGAGTGGTCCAATGATCAGAATGGAAATCTAGAGGGAAAAGAAACAAACCACCAAGAATCTTCAGTGCTGAATTTCACTTACTCATGGTTACAATCATGACTTTCAAACGTAACATTGGCATTTTACCCTAGGCAACAAAAAAACTTGAAATTCTGACCAGTTGTTTAATAAAGACAGCTCAATACAATATGTGGAACTTAAAAGTACTCATTAAATAAGTTCAAATTAAGACAAATTGTTACTTTTCATTTTAGAGTTATTCTTACATATCTTTATTGACTCAACTGCAAATGTTATTAGTTTTTTTCTTTCCCTTCCTATAAAAGATAACCTACAAATCAATTTATGTTTACAAACACAAACAGGTTCTCTCAAATTAGTAAGTTTGTTATTTAAACTGATATGCTTTGAAATGGATGTCTTCATATAAAAGATCAAGATGGGTTTTTTTTGAGCAAATTTTCTTACCAGTTGTGCATATTCCAGTTTGCCAAGAATATCCACAAAGCTCTGAGCTTAACTAACATGTGGAATATTCAGCTGCACCTGCATTTCCACATCTCACAAATATCTACACAGGCTGCAGGACTGCAAACAACTGCCACAAAGCTCATTTGGTCTCCAGCACATCTCAGCCTTCTTTACATCACCACTGGGAAGCAGAGCACCTACTTTTTAACAAGGCATGGGAGAGGGCAATTTGGCAACTCCTTTTCTGAAACAGTGGCCTAAATCAGCCAAAAAAAAAAAAAAAAAAAAAAATCAAAAACCATATTCAAATCCACCACATCCAGGCTCACCTCCTAATGAGGGCCAGAACACATCCACTGAGTGGGCCACTACACAGAGGCACCAGAGCAGCTTTCCTCAAAACAAATGACCTCAAAGTACAACTTATAAAAATAATTATTCCACTACTACGCAGCACCTGACTTGGTTTGTGAAGCAGCAGAACCTTCATTACCCTCACCCGGCTATTCCAAGCAGATGTTTTGAAGGCCTAAACTGTGAAACGATCCCACTTTCACAACTCGCGATGGCAACCAAGTGCCCAGAGGAAGCAGCAGCTCCTTCAGTCGGAGAGCTCAAAACGCCTGGAGCGATGCGGGAATGGCCCCGCCGGCCTCGGGACGCTCCCGCCCCTTCCTTCCTCGCCACCCTTCCCCTGTGGCGCGGCTGGGAGGCCTCAGGGCCTCCGCTCCCGTTAACCGGGCGGCGGCGCCCGTCGCTCCCTTGCGGCCCCGCCGCCGCCGGCCCGCCCGGCGCAGGGAGGGCGGCAGGGAGGGCGGCCCTGCACTGCCCCGGCCCGGCACTCACCCGAATCAGCGCTCCGCCATCCCTGTTTGCGGAAGTGACGAACCCCCGCGGCTGGCGTCACG
Source organism: Hirundo rustica (assembly GCF_015227805.2). Classification (NCBI taxonomy): domain Eukaryota; kingdom Metazoa; phylum Chordata; class Aves; order Passeriformes; family Hirundinidae; genus Hirundo; species Hirundo rustica. Next base: position 54,289,067 of record NC_053450.1, on the reverse strand, counting down.
TCCTGGGATGGACCGCGGGGAAAGGGAGCGGGCAAAACGCGGAGTCGTGCGCGGTGTCTTGTGCGGAACGGCTCACAAGAACCCCGGGAGCTGGGGCTCTTTAGCCTGAAGAGGAGGCTCAGGGTGGACTTTTTCGTTCTCTACGACTGCCTGACAGGAGGTTGTAGTGAGCTGGGATCAGTTTCTTCTACCGTGCCTGCGCTGAGAGGATCGGAGGAAATGGCCTTAACCTGAAAGAGGGAGATTCCGATGGAGCAACTTTTTCACTGTCAGGATGCTCAGGCCTTGGAGTAGGTCGCCCAGGAAGTGTTTAAGAGACGTCTGGGTGATTTGGGTTAGGGTCACACTGGCAATGCCGGATTGGACAGGGTGGTCTTAAAGATCACTTCCAACTTTGGTTCTATGAAAGGTGGAGGGGTCCGGGGCAGGGCAGAGGGACTACGAGTCCCAGGGGGCTGTGCGAGAAGGGGGCTGTGCTCGCGCGTGCGCAGTGGGAGGGCGCCGCCGGGCCTGAAGGTGATGGTGGGGACGGGCGCCGCCGCACGTTGCGCGGGGCGGGCGGGCGGGCAGCGGGGGGGCGGGGGGGGGTGTGCCGGGAGCGGCCGTTGGTGACAGTGGCGCGTGCCCGAGGCTCGCGGGGCCCCTGCGGAGCGGCGCAGGCCCAGCACGAGGTACCCGCGCGGCGGGGGCGGGAGCGGCGGGATCGGGACGGATCCCCCTCAGCTCCGGCTTGTGGGGGCATCGGGCTGCTGGCGCCTTCCTCCCCGCTGCCTTCCCTTCGACGAGTCCGCCTTGTCCGGCGTTGAAGGATGTCGGCCGCGACATAAGAAAGTGGGGTGGGGGATTTGTTTCTTGGTAGGAAGATGACGCTGGATGGGCCTGGCTGTTCCGTGGTGGGCTGCAGCTGCAGCATTTGGCTGGAAAGGAAGGGATTTGGGGTTGGGATCTCAGGCTGGGACTTCCTCACGAAGTGACAGGACCCGAGGGAACGGAACGAGACTGTGTCAGAGGGAGACCAGGCTGGATATTAGGCAAAGGTTCTTCACCCAGAGGATGGTTGGGCACTGGAGCAGGCTCCTCAGGGAAGGGGTCACAGCACCAGCCTGGCAGAGTTCAAGAAGCGTTTGGAAATAGCCCCAATCACAAGGTGTGATTCTTGGGATGTCCTGTGCGGGGCCAGGATTTGGACTCGGTGATCCTGATGGATCCCTTCCAAGTCAGCATATTCCATGGTTCTATGTTACCACTGAAGGACCGGGGGTGGTTTATGCTCCTTATGGGGGTTCTCTTCCTATACCTGCCTATGTCTTGTATTTTCAGAAAGCTTGAAGTGGCTATACAAGTGTTTTATTGTTCAATGTTATGTTTCTCATTAGTAACCCCCTCCTGTTAACGAAGTATACCCAGGGAGTCAGACAAAGAAGTCATCAGAATTTTTGTTAAGGCTATTAAGTGAAATGTGGGTCTATGTCAGCTATTACAAGCTATACTTCAGCTTCACTAATTGCCTATTTCCAAAACCCGCTCTACAGACTGTCCTGAAAGAGAAAACGTTAATTTGGACAGTAGTACATGAATTTTCCTAGAATTCCTTACCAAAGCCACCTCTTAAACTGAAAGTGTTCCTCAGTTTACCCCAAGATGTCGTTGCAGTTACAAGTTTAAACATTAAACGGTTTGCCAAAGTTTTGCTGCTTCGGGAAGAGATAGGGGGCGCAGGTTTTCTCGCTTGGAATGTGTTTTGCTGCCTGTGCTTACATGGACTTGCAGCTGCTTCAGTGTGGAAATTGCATGCACAGAGGATAGTATGTCCCCACCATCCGTCTCCTGTGGGGGTGACAGCAGGTGTTTATCTCCTTTTCTGTTCTGTGGCTGTTTGAGGGGAAAAGGGTATGACTGACTTTTGTGGCAGTGTTACTGAATTGTACTCACTGTCTGAGAGGCACTTCCATCAGGGAATGAAAAGGAAAAAAAAAAAAATTGATGATTTGGGTAGGTGGATGTCAGGTGTCCTGCACATGGCAAAAACTAACTAGGTAAATTCAGAGTGCTAAGGAGTATGTAAGGACTGTAAGAAGTCAAAGATTTGTCTGGTGTGACTGTCTGCAGGTCTGCTTCACAGGCTATAGCAGCTGTAAGAAAGGTTTTGATCTGGTTTGGTTTTTAAAAGATTCCATGTAGTTCTCCTGCTGTAGATGGTCTTTCCTGTGGTTAAACCACCCCAGCTCTGTGCATATGCTCATAGGTGTCACTTAGAAGCTGAAGTCTGTTTTTGTAAGACAGGGAGTCCTGGATGGCCTCTAATGTCAGATAAGAGCTCTCTGCATCTTGGCACATTTCTGGATCTGTAGGGAGTTTTGTCTAGTCTTGAAGACAAGGGCATGAAAAATTCAACAAGAGCAGGAAGAACACTGATTTTTAAAAATGTAAAACTGCTAATGGAATCTCAGCTTATTCCTTGTAATCAGTTTAGTCCTGCAGATTGGTTCTTTTTGGTCTAAATCAGATAGTTGAAGATTAACTTATTTTCAAAATTAGATGCTAAAGCAAATTCATCATCATCAATATTTCAGTATTAGGAATGGAATAAAATCACTGAAAGCACTGAGACCTGGGTCAAAACCCAATGGAAATCTTCCTGGACAGCCAGGTGTCATCACAATAGATCATAAGGATTTTACCTTGATATTCTGTTAGGTAACTACCTAGTTTGATCACTTTAGATCAAGGATCAAACTCAGGGTCAGAAATTCTTTAATGACTATTATGTGCCCCTAGTAGATTTTTTTACTTGAGATGAATGGATTGTGCAGTGTGACAATAACAACAAAAAAGAGCACTGTTCAAGTTACAGAACTTTTTCTTAGTTTTTGAGTCTTGAATCATGATACCTCTAAAAAACATGCATCATTCTTCATGTCCCTGTTGCTATAATAAAATTCCAGTGAGATTAATACATTATTATTTAGTTCAAAAATCCTTATGATCTATTGTGATTCTACCTTCCTAAACTTAGTTGAGTCTTGAAGGTACCAGTACAGGTGAGTTAAGTCCAACACACTTTGTCTATATTAAATTTTGTCCAGAAAATTATGATTTAAGCAGGTGCTGACAGGTCAGAGTGGTGTGCCTGCTTAGGACTTTTTGTCCAGTAAGGATCAAAGCCACATCTTTTTTTAGGCATTGGCGTTACACAATAGGATTTACTCTGGTTGGAACTTTGTGCTTCCTCTAAAAATCTCCAACCCTTTGTAGCCCAGTGCCTTCCATCACTCAGTTTTCCTCTCGTCCTCTTCAAATGAGCCACATATTTTGTTATGTTTCCAGACATGACCCTGCCCCTTCTAAACAAATTCATCCAAATGGTAAAGCTCTGTTTGTGCACACTAGAAAATGAAAGTGATGGTTAGCTGGGCTATAGATTTTAATTCCCTGCATCTACTGTTTTATCTTGTCCCGAAAATTGACCTTGATCCTGTGTAACAGTTCTTGTGTAAACAAAACAAGAAGTCCTGTGGCTGTGATTGTGGCTTTGTAGAATGTTGCAGCAGATGATGCCCTGCAGGTCTTTAGGACTTGCTGAGTTTGTCCTTGAGGAGGGGGGGTGGGAGAAAGGCATGGTGGTTAATACAGTCAGGTGCTCATAAACAAATTATAAAACAAATCAGTAGCTTCTTTTCCAATGGATGAATTTTGTTGGTTGGAAATAAAAGTGCATGAGCGGCTTCACAAGAATTCAGTGAGTCTCTTCCAAAAGTGGCTGGTGAAAGATTTTAGTAAAATGTGACAGCACTTACCTTTAACTGCAGTGGTAGTGCTTAGCTAACCCAGCATGTACCAGGCAGTTAACTATTCACTCTTAATAATCTGTGGGTTTGGAAACGGACTTTGCTGATGTTAAAATTAGATGGCATCCTTTGCTTCCTCTGTCTAAGGCCATAGGATAGTACTTTCTGATGAGGGATGTTTCCATGCTGAACCACAAGCCTTGGGCCTTGCTGATGACATCAGGCAGAGTGCTTGCAAAGCTTGCAGTGTTGCAGTCACAGGATTCCTTACTCAATCTGAATACAGCAGTGGTGTAATGCTGCTGCTTCAGACTGTTAACAGGAATGTTATTAGAGTTCTAATACTGAAGTCTCATCAGAGCTCCTTCTGGTATAAAGACACAGCTCTCTGAATCTGATGCACTTTCAAACACTTGTAGATGGTGTCGTTTTGTTGTTCGCATGTCCTCGTGCAAGAACTGTTGTGTAAGGCAGTAAACTGAATAGTGGGCGAGAAGGTTTAGCCACTCAAGTATCAAGATCTTAATAAAAACAATACTTCTTTCATAAGAACTAGTCAAATTCATTTGTAGAGATGTTGGGAATAGCATTTACTGAACATCAGATGAAGGCTGTGGTTTTGAATGTGTGTGTTCGTTCAGTAAATGTTATGATCAGTCTCTTCACACATAATTTTTCAAGATATTCTGATTGATACTGCACATACTTCTCCATATGGAAAAATTTGAATTCACAACAGAGAATTCAACACTTACTTTGAATATTTAGAAAAGATTTATACTGGAAGTGAATGTCTGCCAACAGTAATTCTGCTGAAAGATGAACGTTCTGTATTTTTTGCTGGGAAAAATGACAGCTTTTCAGTGTTTGAAAGTGTGATATAAATGTGGTGAGAGAATAAAAGAAAAAAAATCTTGAACCCAATGCTTCCACTGTGAATTCTGTTTTTACGGAAGCTGGGATGTTTTTTTCCAGTTTCACTCTGGTTTACTTTTATTCCTGCTTTGTTTCTAATTGTAAGGCTTCAGAGTTCTTCCTTGAGAATGTTTTTTTGACATCTTTAGAAGCATTTTGGGTGAATTTGATGAGTAAAAGACTTGGTACTTCAAGGTTGTTGTTTTAAGTGTCTTATAAAATTATTACATAATATAATTTGCACTTAATGTATTATTACAGATGGTACTGTTGCTTGCTGTTGGGTTATGGAGAGAAGAAGCACAACAATAGGTTAAGACCTGTAAAGATCCAAGGTGGCAAAAATGGCAGTTATCAAGGCTAGAGAGGAAACAGGTTTGGTACTATACTGTGGAAGGTGAGGCAGAAGGCTGTACAAAGCTGATTTTAATATCTAAGTTTAGGCATATTCTTAATAAATGCTTTTATAATTAGTCAAGATATAGTATTTGAATACCTTAAATTGTATTCTCTGGTTTGGTGTGGTGGTTTGACTCTGGCTGGATGTCACGTTCCACAAAAGCTGCTCTATCCCTCCCTTTCTCAGCTGGGCAGGGAAAAGAAAGTACAATGAAAGGCTCTTGAGTTGAGGTAAGGGCAGAGGTCTTCCTCTCAGTGGCACAGGAGGACAGGGAATGGGGATTCCAATTAATTCATCCATCACACATCTTTGCCACTGTTTCTTCCACGGACAGAGGACTCCTTCCCCTGCTGCAGCACGGGGTCCCTCCCATGGCAGACAGTCTTCCACAAACTTCTCCAGCATGAATCCTTCCCATGAGCTGCAGTTCTTCATGAACTGTTCCAGCATGGATCACTTTCCACTGAGTGCAGTCCTCCGGGAGCAACCTGTTCCAGCATAGATCCCCCATGGAATCACAAGACCTCCCAGCAAACCTCCTCTAGCATGGATTGCTCTTGCCCCAGGTCCTTACAGGACCTTCTGCACTGTGGGTTTCCTACAGGGTCACAGGCTCCTCCTGGCATCCAACTGCTCTGGCATGGGGTCCTCCACGGGCTGCAGGCAGATCTCTGTTCCTCTCTGGACCTTCATGGGCAGCGGGGACACAACTCCCTCAGCATCATCTGCATTGCAGGCTGCTGGCTTGTCTCAGCTCCAGTGCCCGGAGCACCTCTCCCTCCTTCACTGACCTTGGTGTCTGCAGGGATGTTCCTCTCACATGTTCTCACTCTGCTCTTCCCTGGCCTCAACTGCATCTGTACAACAATTTTTTTTTTCCTTTTTCGCCATGTTAACCCAGAGGCTCTACCGCCATCACTGATGGTCTCAGCCTTGGCCAGCAGTGAGTCACTCTTGGAGCTGGCTGGCACTGGCTCTCTTAAAAAGCTTCCTTCTCTTAAAGGGAAGCTTTTGGCAGCTTCTCAAAGAAACCACCCCTATTGCCCACCCTCCACCAGAACCTTGCTGCACAAACCAAAAAGATCTGGGCAAAAAGACTGAAATTTATTTTTGCTAGCACCATCTGTTTTGGTAAATGTCACTGTATCTGCAGTGTGCCTCTAAGTGTTTCATTACAGTTTTCATGAATAAATATTTTATTACGATTCCAGAGATTTTAAAAATTAATTAATTATAATCCACTTTATCTATATCAGTGAAGTGCTGAGTGACCAGAAAAACTATGAATTAAAAAAACGAGCTTGGCTACTAGAATCCATGTTGCAAGTAGCAGGAAGTCTTGAGCAAGGGTTTAGTTTTTGGCAGCAACCTTTTGACTTTTATTGATGACTCTACTCTACTCTAGTGAAAAGAGATGTGCACTGCAGCTCTGAGTTTCATCATAAAAGAAATATCTGAGCTCTGAATATAGAGCTAACAGCTGTATTTCCAATGCTTTGCAGCATGTGTTGAAGCATAGAGTCAGAACACTTGAGATGCTCAGTGGCAGCTGAAAAAGGTGAGGAACTTGTCAAATAAAATACAATGTACTATTGAGAGAGAAGATCCTAAGAGATTCTCAAACAATGTTTTGATGAAGTGTAGATAACTGATCTGTGTATTTGTTTGTTCATGTTTTAGCATCTAAGACCTCATCAGTTCAGTTGTGGGTTGTTTTTATTCTGAGGGAGTTCAGAGCCTTATGCAGGAAACTTGCAGATCTGAGGCTTGCTTGTGTGAAGTCCCTTTCCATCCCCTGTTAGTTATCCAGTATAAGTTTTCCACTGCTTTGTAAACCACACCACTACACACATGCCCCTACTGCCCCCACATCTGCATGTCAAGGGCCCTGTGGCTGAAAACCCTCTCGAGAGAAAACCACAAGTGTTTTAGGAGGAGTGAACTGATGATACCTTGGGAGATACAAGGACGGAAGAAGTTGTTAGGATTCAGAAAGTTATTACCTAAGTGGAATAGAAAGAGAATTGGATCTTATTTTGATCCAGGTGGAAGGTAGTGTGAAGAAGCAGATGAATACAGGCCCTGATTTGAACTAACATAAGGGGGGTTTGACCTTTTTTAGCATATATATATTATATACCTATTTTAAAGCTTACTTAAAATCTCTAGGCATAACTTCTCTAGCTTGCTTATTGCAGACATGTCTGTAGAGTGACAAATGGACAAAAAAAATAGCAAGCCAGTTAGCACTTTAACAGCCAAATTTTTCCTGTCGTCAAGACGGCTACGGCACTCAAGAGTGCTTCCTTAAAAATTTCAGGAGGCCTTAAGTATCAGTACCTTGTTATCTAAAAGTTTTTCATACCTTTGCTATGTTGCAGTCCCATGAGTCACTCCACACAGCTCTGGCTCTTTCTTTTCTTTCTGCATTTCTAGCTCACTGCTTCCTGTCCTTTCCTCCTCGCAGCATGGCCAGCAGACCCTAACTAACTCACTCTTATCACCCATAGCTGTGAGGGCAAGGCTGTTCCCACTCTTTGGTAATTAACACAGCTGCAACATATCAGGGGCAAGAGTGCCTTCAGCACTATCTCTGTCTGTTCTCCCACATTTTCCTTCACATGCCTATAATCTGAGATGCTCTGGAACTAATACAGAGGATGATCCAGCAGCACTTGTTGGACGGCATCATAGAGAGCAGAAACCTTTTGCAGTACTAAATGAATTGTACTTACGTAAAAATTCAGTAGAGGGCAGAACGAAACTTGGGAAAGAAGGAACCAGTACTAGCAGATGGAATAGCACCAGTTATTAAAAACAGTTCTGAAGAGCAGAAAGCACTACAGCTGATTGTGATCCTTTCTGTTAGAAACATTTGAGAGAGAACATTCACATTTTCGTATGATGGTCAGCTACATGCAATCTTAAGATCCTGAACTTTCCATCACAGAGAAAAATGGAGTTACCATGGACATATTGACTCTGTGCAGATCAGCTGTTAAGGCTCCTGTGTAGCATTCCAGATGTATAATTCAACACACAGGCATTGCGTTATGTTCTCCTTCTTTATTTGTCTTCTAAATCCAGTGTGCAGACTTTATACATGTTTGCAATATCTTGTATTCTTCCTAAAGCTACTTCTTGTCTTTTTTAATATTTGAGTATCAGAAGATTGTGGTAGTGAAGATTACTCTGTGTGTAAGGACTGTGGAAAAGTTTATTTTACTTTTTTTTGTTTTGCTTAGGATGTTTAACAAGAAGAGTAGTTTAGGTAAAATAAGGGTAACCAAGTCTCTGGCTTATCTCCACTTAGCAGTATTGAATAGTAATAACATGATCAGTGTAAAAAATTATAGCATAGCATTTACTAAGTGAAAATCATATAGGAGGTAAGGTGGGGGTAATGCTTTAGGGTAGTTTGTCTGCAAGGGTTTAGCCTTTTATTTGTTTTAACATGATTTTACCAAGTTTTAAATAAATTCCACTGTGATTTATTTTGCATTACTCCTTTTAACCTAAAATGTGGTGTTATATTTTTAGACAGTTCTGAATGGTAGACAAAACTATGTGGCTAATGATGCCCAAACTTCAAATTATAAGCAAGTTTCTTAGTTTAGAATGAATAACAGATAGTTTGAGTGACACTGCAAAAGTAGTAAAGGTCAAAATAGAAATTCTAAATGTTCATTCATGCACTCAAGGTATTAATACAAAGCATAAAAAGTCCCAATGCACTGCCACTTTTCCATCTGTGGTTAGTTACTCCATGGTGTGCCAAGCCTTTGCAGCTACCGAGAGGTTTATAGTTTTATTTTACATTGAATTTAAGAAAAACAATGCTTTGCATTATTTGCATGTATTGCACTAGTCTTACAATGATTTTAATGTATGTTCCCAGATTTTTAGGACATTCATATATGTTTTCAATTCAGTTGTGGTTTTCTTATTATTTTGGTTTATAAGCTTGGCAAAATTAATTGGGGGGTTTTTTTGTTTGTTTTATTGATGGGGCTTTTTTTTTCATATATACTGTCGATGAGTTCTTGAAAAGAACATTTTAAATCTGAAAACAAGCTTTGGGGGTTTTTGCTATGTTTAGTAAAAATGTAAGCAATATGGTGGTGTTGTTTATTAAACTGAGCTGCTTAGATGAGATCTCTGTATTTGCTTTTTATTCAGTCTGAAAGATGAGTTGAAAAGGGTTTCTGAAAACTTGGTTTGTTTCCTTTCAAAATTCTACTCTGTCTGCCACAGAGTCCTCAAAGTTTTCTAGATGTTACACTAAATATGACAAGAATGTAAATTAATTCTCTGTTTCCATAGAAAGGTGCCTTGGGATTGGAAAAAGCTGATGGATTTTCATTGGGAACTCTCCTGTGGTATAATTAATGTTCTTTTTTTAAACAGTAACAGTACAAGTGAAAATACTTTAAAGTCATCCATATTTACATATTGTGTCCACAGTGTTTCTGGTATAACTGAGAAAATAATCCAGTGTTCTCTACATATAGTATACTCTCAATTCCCTCAGATGCTTTCTGACCTCTTTTACAAAAGACCTTAAAACTAAGTTTTTGCCATCTTTTATGCACCGCCCCCCCTTCTCACATTTTATTTTTTCCAGTAACTCAAAAAACATTAATTATAACAGGGTAAGCATTTTTATACAAATTATCTTGATGAAAGCTTCATCTGACAGCCTCTCTGGCATGGTTTCTCTTTCCAACAGCAAATATCCACAGCAGCCTTTGCCATACCTATATTGGCCAGGCTTGTTACTTCTGTGTTTTCCAGAGATCCCCTGGAGTCTTTTGGCATAGAATGTTATCACACACACAAAGCCAGTGACTTTGTGACAATCACATAAACCAGCTCTGTGACATTGAAAATTCCTGAACTTTGTTGTCCTCGGGAACAAAAAGCAATTCTAATACCTACTTCCTAATTGTCACTGGAAAGTAGAGTAAATGCAAGGGCTAGGATGCTCTAACAGTTTATCAGATTTATGCCAAAGCTGATCTGAATTATAACACAAGTACATGAGTTTCCTAAACAAAGCCTTCAGCACTGCAATGAGAAGCTGATCTATACTTTTCCTAAGAGGCCCCTAGAGCACTCCCTTTATTTCTGAGGCCTTGTTAACAACTTGCCATGAGACAGGGGTGCCTTCAGGAATTAAATGGATGTCAAAGAATCCCAGCCAGGAGTTTTGTCTTGAACAGCCAAGATCTCTACAGCTCTGTTTACAGTCCACTGGAGATCCTACTAAATAGTTAGCTGGGATGTGACAGTGCTGATGAGGAGACCATATCACAAGTGATTGTATAGCATTTTATGGTTTCTCTAGCTAATATCTATTCGGTCACTGACCACATGGGATTCTTGGAGCTGAGAACTTGAAGTTGTATTTGTCCTTAGACAGATTTTTTTTTTCTTTGCGGCACTCTTAAGAGAAAACTAATAAAGAAATGTAAGATGCTTTAAAATGCCTTTTCCCCTGCCCCCATCCCACAGACAAGTGCTGTCCCGCCTTGGTATCCAGAGGTTGTATCTTCTTGTCCTTTTCTGTACTTTTGCAGCATGATGCAACAGCAGGAAAAATGTTAAATACACTAAAATGAAAAAGCAACTTTTCAAAAGTCACTAGGTGCAATTGTGGTAACATTCAGGTTCCTGAACTGACTTGCTTAGAATCTGAGTGCTTTTAACAACCTAAAGTTACAGGAGCAAAGCTTGTATAGCTCCAGTAATTTCTTTGAGAAGTATTATACTTAGAGAAGAAAATTGTGTCTCAAATCCATAGGCTGACACACTAACTGCTGCCTGTTGAGTGCACAGGGTATTAGGAACATCCTTTCACCAATTGTCTTAAAGGACAGGTTTCTCTGTATTCATCTCATATTTTAGAGGGATGAAACAGCTAGTTTCATATTTATTTGGACCTCCAGCAATAATTATTGTGCACTTTATCTGTCCTGTTAAAGATTTGTTTGCATTGTTGAGCCAAGTGACTAAAGTGTAACAATTGAGCAGCTGCACCCATCACCCCTTTAAATATTTGTTTCTTTAAAGTGAATTTATAAAGTATATGCTGTATTAATCTGTTACTTTACTTACATTCCTTTCCTACATCGTGCTGTAACCGTTACAATACTTCCCTCATCCCAGTGCAATACTCAATGTACCAGCGCTTCAAAAGGTCTCTCCTTTGTTCATGTAAATAAGCAAAGCAGTACCTGTGAAACACAATAAGGTCATTAGGGAAATTTTAACCTTGTTTCAAAAAACATGTTTTCTTTTATTCTCTCAAACATAAGCACTATCATATCTTAGCCCTTCCTTATCTGTTAAACTATTGTGCTTCTCCACGTTTTAAAGTGGAGAAACAAACAGTAAGTAGTTGTGCAGAGTGTCAGCTAGAACCATACTATCTGCTTACAAGGTGCAAAACCTTTTCAGGGTCTACTGTAGATGTTTAGATAACATTCCTTCTGACCTGCCAGGGTATGCATCATGGAGAAAAAAACCTTTAATTAATGACTTTCAAGTCCACCTGAGAATATAGGAACAGAAAGTGGCATGGAAAGTCTTTTAATAGCCACAGAACTTTCTCTACTCTAAACCCATTGGTGACATTCTGCTTTTAAATCTTACATGGTGCATGTAACTTGGGGACAAAGGCCTTGAAACTCATATACTGATCACAGCAGTGTTATGTGCCACTCGATGAGCATTGGGCACAGTGGTGGCCCACACTCAGGAGAATGGAGCCATTTCCCCCCCTCAGTGTTCTGCACCCACTGCAGTGGGTCAGAGGTGTCTGGACAGTGCTGGAATGCAAAACCTAGAAATGGTGCCCTGAGAAGTGCTACTGTAAACACACTACAAGGAATGGAAACATTCAGAAATGCTTGTTCAGCTTCTTAGTCCTGTGCTGAGAACAATCTCTTCCCAAGGCTGCTGGAATGCAGTGTCCTGTTAATAACATAAATTACTCAAAATTAGGGTTTTCCCCATGCTGTATGATGACAATTTGCAAGGCTTGTTTGGAACAGATATTTTTCAATCGGGTACTGGTGAACAGTAGAAGTCTGACTCAAGAGGCCCAGATTCCTGTTGATGGATACTTTTTGCTGAGTCTGCTGGCTGAATATTGAGAAAATATACTTAGGGCAGATGCTCAGTGTTGCGCACTGTTTAGTGAGATGGGAAAACAGTTCTATTGGAAAAACCCTTTTCTGACCCAGAAACAGGGCTCCTGAGAGGCATTTTAAAGACTTTTATTTCATTTTCAATCTTATGAGAAGGGTGAGATGGTACAGATGTTAAAATTCATGCCATCACAATCAGAAGCCAAACTATTTCCTAATTATAATACGTTGTAAGCATTTTTTGGCCTATCAGCTTTTGCCACACAATGCTGCTAATGCTTCTAAACCAATCATCTATTAAATACTGCACTTTGATCTTGCTACAATACATCTTTCATTGTTCTATTTCTTCAAAATATTTAGTCTGTTTGCAAGGTCATAATTTGAAACTTGTTTCCAGTTCAGTTTCTCTCTCAACAATATCTGTCCTATTCCATGGCCTTTCTAAGTCAGCATACTTTATTTCAAGGTTTGCATACAAATGCCCAAGACTATGCGAGCCTTCTGTCAGGCTTTGAGAATTCTCTACAAAACCATTTCCCACATCTCCCCCCTTTCTTGAATGGAAAAATCTTCTTTGATGGCCTTACTTATTACTTGCCGTACACAGTGAGGTATACAAGCCACTAACACTAATATTGTTGCTATAACAATTAATACATATAAACCTATTTTGCAAAGCTCTTTTAGCTAAGGTGTAAAGTTCTATTCTTCAAACAAATTGTCTAACTATGGCCTATCATCTGTTTTAATTTGATTTGTCAAAATTAATGAGAGGGAAAACCAGTTCTCTGTGGAGAATGTTATCCCTCAGAATAGAACTGTAAGTGGCAATAGGCAAGGAATGCAGTTGTCATGTTCTAAGTTTGTTGTTACAATTTCTATAAATCAGTTAAGTACTTGGCATATGACAGAGTGCCATCTGAACACTTGAGTTTTGCTGAGTGTTTTCAGTAGTTCTTGTTTTGAGAAGAAATTGCATTTGGATTTCAGACGTAAGCAAGAATCTCTGCTTCTTGTAAAATTAGAGATACCACAAGCAGTTGCTACTTCCAGCAAAGTCTTACAGAAAACTGAGAGATGGAGGGCCAGTACCTGTAGCTGATTTACTGCTACATGAGCAGCAGCACTTCTTGACTCCCACCGAGTTCCTAACTCAACAGGACAGAGTGACTGTTTCCTTATAGACAGACACTAGTTCCTTTTTCCCCATTGATGTAGTAGCTCCTGTTCAGTAGTTCAACAACAGTGTGTGTGTGTCACAAACAATGCAGAGGTTCCCAGGGAGTTTGAAACCTGGGAATTCCTCTTTTCCCCACATCGCGACAAAACATTGTAATTCTAGTAATTGCCATTAATTCAAGTACAACAGTAGCTTAAGACTACATAGAAAACATACAGGCAGGAATGTTCCAACAGATGCCTTTGGATTATGAAACTTTCCTCTCTTGGAAGAGAACAGTATTTCACAGTTGAGGAACTTCTAAAATTACACAGGAAAAAATCTCCCAATAGCATGTCAGTATTCAAAAGGGAATTTACACCAATAACTTCTTCAGTTGCGAGGTTTCAGGCTGACCAGAAATAAATCTTCATAAGATTAATTTGCTGTTGTTGCTATTTCTCTAAATGTGCCCTTTTTTCACTTTAGCAGGGGCATCAATGTGTTCAAGACATATATTTGAAAGGTGGGGAGACAGTGGAAGAGGCGCAGCTTTTTGAAGACACAAACTTTATCATATCTAGAAAGTAATAAAGGGTATGTATGGTTTCACCTTTTTTTTTGACATTTCTTCCTGTGTTAGGAAGTATTGATCATTTTCTGCAGCCTAGAAAAATTCACTACTAAAGCACCTGGGGTATATCTAAGGCTACAGGTGAAGGGAAAGCAGATATGACATTTCAATCAAATTTGAATGGTTTCTAGTTTGGATAAAGAATTGTTTTGACAATTAAAAATGGAAAATCATTAGTAATATGCAAAACTTGTAACTAACTTAAGTGGCATTTGTTACATCAATTAATATCACCTTTTATTTTTTTGGAGGGAAGGAATGTTAGTTCTGTAACTTGCTACCACTGAATAAAAGAAAGGAGAGAGTATTTCAAAATTTCAAAGCATGCATTTTCGGGGGTAAAAATTATTTCTTGACGTCTATGCATGCAAAACTAAATTCCTTTCTTCTTTGTGGGGAAGCTCTCAGTAGTTATTTCAAACTTTCAGGAGTGACTGGTAAGTATTCAAAATCATAAAGTTAACTGGGTTATTCCACCATTTAAAAATATTCTTTGCATTGCAATATTTGGAAGATTGCAGTTCAGTTTTGCTCATGTTAATATATGACATTCAGCAGTATCTTCCCCCTTCCTGACAGGTGTAACTGGCAAGCTGTTACAGTTACATTTGTCACTATTTAGGCTATTGCTTGATTATTAATAATTATTTCTGTTGGGGTTTTTTCAATTGTATGAACTTCTACTGAAAATTATATATATAGAACATGAAAAATTTTACCAAAACTAAGAATGCACTGACACCAAAAATACATTTTAATTGCACTTCAGTGAATTTATAATGCATTTATGTAGGCTCAAAGTATCACTCAAGTTATCAGGTGCTACTATAAGTGAAATTTTAAGGGTAACTTTTCAATGGCTATTCCAGGTTATATAGATAAAAGCAGTAGATAGTATTAAACTCCTAAGAACGTTTTTTGAGAGTAGAGTGATCGTTTTAGCAGTGAGGAGCAGAGTATGTTAAGTGAAAGGGCTATTTTAGTTCAGACTGCTGAAAAAGTTAGAAAAATATTTCCTTATTTCTGGGACGTAGCCATTTCTGCAAAGAAAGATAAGGAAAACCTTTTTAAAGTAGAATAGAAAGCCATTTAAAATTTGAGAACTTCAGGTGGCATTGGAAGTAGAAATCACACCATTGAAATGCAGTTTGTTTACTCTTGTTTCTTCTTGCTAGAAACTGCATCCCCACTTCATCAAAATGCAGCGGAATCTGTTACATTCTGCATCTCAGCTGGCGCACGGGACGTGTTGGTTCTTCCCTCGCACCGCTGTCTTTCAGTGCTTAAAAGGACAGTCTGTGTTGTCTGATGTGGGATGCAAAGTGATCCTGGCACTGGACCCTCCTAAACGATGTCTTCATGCAGGTGCAGCTCACTTTGCCTCAAAGAAAACTGATTTTTCGTCACAGCCAGCAGATGCTTCTCACAAAGTACCAGAAGAGAGAAATTCTTTGTCTTTGGCCACGGATGCGCCCAAGCAGAGCCCTGCAGAGTCAGATTCTTCAGAACCTGATCCATTACAAGATAAATCAATCAGTCTTGTTCAGAGATTCAAGAAAACTTTTAAGCAGTATGGGAAAGTCATGATCCCGGTGCACCTTCTGACTTCCACTGTATGGTTTGGATCCTTTTACTATGCAGCCATGAAGTAAGTCGGTATTTCGTTGCAGTGCGCAATAAGGTTGTTGAATTGAGATCTACTAGTGGAAGGACGCATAAATTTTTATTGCATGTTAAAAAGTGTCTTTATATTTAAAAGAGAAATGTGGCTACATTTTTTGGCTAAAGCATAAGATTAATATTGAAAGTATATAGGATTCATGAGAGTGTCATGTACATACTAATACCATGCAGTTATTGCTGTGTACCAGGTGTGTTGCTAACATTTAAAAGAACGCTCATCTCTCCAAAATGATGCATGGATGTAAACGGCATTGAAATTATTAGTAACCTTTCAAAAGGTAAAGATAGGGATTTGGAATCCTGATTATGAATGGCTTGTTGAGATCTTTATAGACCTTATCTTTTTTTTGCCCTTGGACTTCAGAGTATTTTACCACTTCCTCCCCACTTCATCCCCAGTCCTTCCTCATAACTGGATTTCCACTTCATGGACTTACCTCACTTAGCTGTTCACAACCTATGTGTATCCCTTCCTTTTTTGTTTCCTGTCTTTCCTGCCATCCACTGAAAAAATTGCCACTGTAGACCATACCTTTTAATCAGAAATCAAATATTTGTGTGGCTAAAAAAAAAAAGAGATAAACTAAGTATTCTAATTTTAGTTTCTTTTAGTTACAGCATGTGCTAGATACTGTTCTGGAAAATGGCATTTATCAGAAAAAACTACTACATCAATTATGAGCTGCTAGTTTGCTAGTTCAGGTGAAAGAGATTTTGTTATCTGGAAATAGGTTGCTAAATATGAGCAAATGTTTATCTCTGGACCGCTGGTGTTGTATATTTAATAATAGAAAACATGAAATAATGATGGTTTGTGGTGGCAAGGATGGAACTCTGACATCAGAATGCCTTACTGCACAAGTGTTTGTTTTAGTTACTCTAACCAGCTGGCATAATTGCCCTTTCCGGGAGCTATAGATCCAAATGTCATTCTAAATTTAGCTCATGTCAGAGGAATAAAGGTCTTCAGCTATAAAAATATTTTGCTTTGGATGAATTCAGGTTGATGCTTACATTCAGACATTTCAGATTGAGTGAAGATTACTTTTCTTGAAATTCTAAAGCCTGCTGCTAAAGTAGGTATTTGGCAGATGGAAACAACTGAAATATTCAACTAGAAACTAATTAAACTAATTATAACAAAGCTTCAGTTTGTTATGCCACAGGAGCAGCACCCTCTTGAACTGAAAAAATAACTTTCAGAATGACCGGTCATATAAGACTATAAACAGCAGTGGTTTATGAAATGACACAGTTAGTGCTGTCTTTCAGCTCCTACTAGGTCTCCATTTCCTACTCTGGGAATAGGCCTTTAGAGTGTAGGTTCTAGTAAATGTTGATAAATTACTGCCTGTTACTGTTCCTGATGCTAAAGTGATTGCATGCTGAGAAGAATGCTTAAAATATTAGATAGAAATGGATAATGCTTCTAATAATACAAAATCTCTAAATATTGGAAACTCAGATCTTCTATAACTGTGTGTAGCTTTCTTCTGTAATATAAAGATGAGCTTTCTTTTCTCCTTTGGTGTTTCCCTGGATTTCAAATAGAAATTGTGATAGGAGCTCACTCCACCCATCTTGACACCTTATATTGACACAGTAGAACAACTGAGCACAAAGCCCCTGAAGTCTTGTCCATCTAACATGTTGCTTCCTTTTCTTTTGCCACATTCCATGTTTGATATATTTAGAAGTGAATTAAGAACATTGTCTGAAATTTTAAAAGACAAAAAAGGTAATTTTAGGTGAAACAGAGCATGAAATTGAATGTGCACAGCTGGAACCTGATTAGCTGTCTTGCCATTACATCTACTTACCTCCAAACATAAACTGGGACACAGGTAAGTTAGAAGCAATTCCACCTAGCAGGGATAATATAAATGGGTCACCTTTTGAAATGCTGAAAAGAACATTCATTTTCATGCAGTCAGAAACATAAATCCTGTAAGTATATTGCTTAGATAAGAAAATATTTTGTTCTCAAATTATGAAGTTTGTGTAATAAAGAAATAGTGCTCTAAATTACTGTTCAGGTTTCATATTCCCATTCAAGTTACCAGTATTTTTCTCTTTTATAGTGGGGTGAATGTTGTTCCATTCCTAGAGTTGATTGGCTTACCAGACAGCGTAGTAGGCATCCTGAAAAATTCCCAGAGTGGAAATGCACTAACTGCATATGCATTGTATAAAGTAAGTATAATTATAGTTTGTAAATAAGCTCTAAGTCTTGCCTGGTGAACTAAACAGGGTTTACTTGTTTACAGCAGAAAGAATTAATTAGCTTTCTTCAATAGTAACAAGTACTTAAGCATTCAGTTTGTGGTAAAAATATAGTCCCATGCAAGTTGATATGTGTTCTGTGTTCCTTCAAGGAGTCTATCTGTATTTTTAAAATAACTTCTTTGCTGCAGAACTGTTGCAGCCCTCTGAGATGACAATTAAGTTATTCTTCTGTATCCCTGACTAAATTAGCAGGGACAAAGAGGTAGAGTCTAAACACCTCATTGAATTCCAGATAAAAATAGTTATTTTTATCCTGGATGAATTTTTGTCTTCCCCTTGGCTGTCCATCCCTCTCAAGTATTTTCATTGTCCATTTGAATCAATTACCTACATTCAGGTTTCGGTTTCCTTTTATTGCTTTATATGTGCCAGGTCTGTGTTTGGGAGAAGTGAAACATGTCAGACCATTCAAAACAAAGTACAGTATTTGCTGTACATGCCAAAGTGATGTGTTTCTTGCCTGTTTTCATAGGGGTTAC
Source organism: Hirundo rustica (assembly GCF_015227805.2). NCBI lineage: Eukaryota > Metazoa > Chordata > Aves > Passeriformes > Hirundinidae > Hirundo > Hirundo rustica. The sequence goes on along the minus strand of NC_053450.1, from coordinate 54,270,569 downwards.
CTTCCTAAACAAAATGTGAAAGTACAACTCTTAAGTTTTCCTGGGCCTAAAAGAGACCAATAAATAAATATGGTTAAATATAAAGATGTTGTTATAGCTGGAAGATCTGGCAGTGTTGGAAGAAACTCAGTGTTCATATGCAGTCTGTTCTGAATTGCATCAAGATGCTGAATGCTTGTCCTACAAGCTGCACAGGGAGGGTTCGTGTGTTGATCAGTTTTTTTAAGGGAAGTCTAATGCCCTTGCTGGCTCTGACAAAATGATACTTTAAGTAAAAGGTGTGCATTTTTAGGGGATGCACTAAAAACTGGCTTATTTCCTTATAAATCGAAGATATCTTTAGAATCTGACACTGGTCAAAAAGAGTTTTCAACATAAAAAAATACCTTTTGCTGGATGCTATTTTCCTGTTTTATCTATGTGGTGTGTTCTCTGTTTTCTTTAAGATTGCAACTCCTGCCAGATACACTGTGACTCTGGGAGGAACATCTGTCACTGTTAAATATCTACGTAAGCACGGCTACATGTCCACACCACCACCAGTAAAGGAATACCTACAAGACAGGATGGAGGAAACTAAGGATAAAATTACGGAGAAGATGGAGGAAACAAAGGATAAAATTACAGAGAAGATGGAGGAAACAAAGGATAAAATTACGGAGAAGATGGAGGAAACAAAGGATAAAATTACAGGGAAGATACAAGAAACCAAAGATAAAGTTTCTTTTAAAAAAATAAAGGAATAGGAGAGATGCTTAATTTTTGGATGTATCAAACTTAGCACTTTAACCCTTTGTGAGGCAGGATATGCAAAGTGCACTTCTGAGCTTTTTTTCTTTTCTTTTCTTTTCTTTTTTTTTCCTTTTTTTTTTTTTTTTTTTCCCTTTGGAGACTACGATGGCTACCTGGATTTAAACGTTAAAGTTCCTTGGGGAAGAGATTGTGACACAGTTTCAATTTACAGAAGGAAAAGTGAATCTCAGAAGTTAAGGTGTCCCTTGGTAATAATGTTAACAATTACTCTTCCCTTTTTTTTTTTTTTTTTTTTTTTTTTTTTTTTTTTTTTTTTTTTTTTTTTCCCCCCACACCCTCCTCCTCAAAATGAAGGTGATTTCTGCAGAAAGCCACTACTCTCTTCTTCCATCACAGTGCACAGCCATGGTTCCACTAGACTGAGCCTTCCATTAAATGAGAGTGAAGATTTCTCTGTTGGGAAGAGCAGCATGTTTAGGGTTTTACAGTATGTGGACCTAAGCCTCTTCAGTCGTGATCGTCTCTCAGTTTGGAGCAGACCATTGTCACTGATACTGCACATGAAGGAACTGATGGATCAGCTACTCAGCAGGAATTAATTACAGTGGTTTCCTTGGCTTCAGCCAGGCTGCAGTGGTTTACAGGTTGAAACTATGAATCTTTCTTGAACAGTGCATCTCTTCAGAAATCCCAACTGAAAGCTAGAGGAAGATGAGTTAATCACAGTAGCCACACTGTCAAGTATACTTTGTTTCCTGAAGTTGATTTACAGTACAAAGACATTAAATGAAATTAATCAGTTGTATATTAAATACTAGGATTTGTTCATTGTGTTAAAGTTTACAAACCTGCTCTATTTCATTCTTGAAACAAACAAAAAAAAATTGAAAGAGAAGTTTATTTGAGAAATTGCTATACTAAGGGGTTTTTTAAACACAGGGAAAGTTAGAGTTAAACCCCAAAGTTCCTCCTCCTCCCTCAGACCTCAGTCAAACAATTTGACTAAAATAAGCGTGATTTCTGAGACAATGATCACAGTCTACGAAACCTTTTTTCCCCTAGATTGAGTCAAGCAAACACTTATTTGTACCTGAAGGCTGAAATCCTGTCTCAGATGTCATAATGAAACTGTTCTATTTGGCTGGGCAGGCAAACTTCTCTCAGTTTTTATTCAAATGTAGGCTAAATTCAAGTGTGTTTTCCCTATTTCTACTACAGATGTCACTTTGTAGCAACTCAGCATGTTTAAGTTGTTTAACAAAGGTGCTTTTTTGCAGGGGGATATGGGGAAGCAACAGAGTTGGACCCTGAGCATTGCAATTGACTGGAGTGAAAAAATATAGTTGATGAAGTATCAGCTCTGCCCCACTGTCCTGTTTTCATTCACGTCACTGAGGGCTTCTCCATGTTTGAGTTGAACTTCATTAACTTAATTGTGCAGGATTGATTACATCTCTGCCTCTGCCCACATGTAAAATAGTAACTGCAATCTAATGCCTACCTCACAGGGATGTTGTGAGGAATAATCATTGTATATTCAGTGACCTGAAGATGTCAAGTGCCATGTTTCTGATAAATATTATTTAAAAAATATTTCTGCGAACTCTCATACTGCTAAGTACTACTGGAGGACTAGAATTAATAGATGCTATTTTGTTTTTCTGTTTTATTGTGCTTTTCCTTACTGTCCCCATGCACACATTATTCTGATGTTGGCATTTATTCTGATTTCCCACTTTTGGGGGCAGTGTTACCCATGTCCTGCAGGACCCTACAAAGCCCAAAGTGTGCCCCAGTAATATTGCATGGTCACTCTCAGTCTGGGGCCACTTATGGGACACTTTCAGTAAAATTCATAGGATCTATCTCTTTACACAGGGCAGGGATTGCACAGGGTGTCCTAGGATGAGTTTTTAGCCCTGTTAGAACATGTTAGAACTTGTTCATTACACCACCTCTTCTTGCACTTCCCCTTGTCCAGCTGGCCTGGGACCACTCCAGTGTTTTATAAGATCCATGTCTACTAACGCTAGGTACAAAAGCTGATTGCCTTGGAGTTGACTGTCCTGTGTGATCCTTTCTGCAGCTGCAGGAACAGCTCACAGTGGCTCTTGCAAAGTGCCTCCTCTGTGTAGGTGGTCAATTTTGCAGCATGGAGAAAGTTTCAAGAGTCTCTGGGACAGCCACATCCTCCACCCAGCATGTCAGTTAACAGAGCACAGAGTTATGTGGATCCATTTATGCAGAGCGAGAGAGGAAATCGTCAAGACTTTGGAAGTCTGACCTGGAGAGCTTTTGTGACAATTAGTCACATGCCTGGTTGTACTGGTGACCTTTTCTCAAATTGGCCTTGTATGTAACCGCAGCCTCATTATTGCAGAGAGCACCTGGGGAGTTCTTGGGCCTCCCAGGGAGTGAATGAAAGGCCACTTGGTGCCCAGCTGGTACCCAGCCACACTGCAGTTTTAACTAGGCTAAAGTTGACTTTCCTCCCGTATCTCACTTGTAAATCATCTTGCCATGATACTAAGGTGCAGTTCTTGTTAGTGACAGTCAGCCTTAGCGTGAGTCTGCATGGCTGGAAGCCAGGGGCCACCACCCTTTGGAGAGGCTGTGTGCCTGCACTGTGCTGGCAGGCTGGGGCAAGCAAGGGGCACCTGGGGACAGCACAGGGTCTCCTGGTACCCAAGCCAGCACAGTTGGCACACTCACGTGGCAGCAGTGTCCCTTAAGGTGGAGCAGCATAAGCGAGTGCCTTCAGCAGCAGGGAGGGAACAGGGGAGCAGGTGCCATGGCCTAGGAACGCAGTTTGGCTGCATCACCAAGAGGTCCTGAGGCAGCCCACAAGTGACCCGAGCAAGGGAGTGCCCAGCGAGTGCCAGGAGTCCTTGAAATGCCCAGACAGAAGCCGAGCAGCACCTTCCTTAGCCCACAGGACCGTGCAGTCAGTGCTAACAGGCCTTGCTTTTTTACCTCTTGCAGCTCAGCATCCTCGTGGGAAAGGGCTGTCCCTTCAGGCTCTAGAGGGTGGGTGGGGGTGTGGGTCCCTCCACCTCTGCAAAGCTTCAGAAATCTGGTGAGACCAGGACTAAGACATTCATCACTACATGTACAGCAGGGAAATGGCTGCTTTGGCAACCTCCCCCACTGCTGTCTGCTGCCTGCCTCACGTGTAACACCACTGCACAGCATCACCAAGTCACAACCTGCAGTGGGGCTGGACCTGAAACTGGGACAGTGCTCTATGGTATGCCTGAGCAGGCTGGGTCCGCAGTTGGGCATCCCAAGATGAGTCCAGAGTACATGCTGTGGTCAAAGCAGGGAATCTGAGTCAAAACCGGGGCCCCAGGATGGAACTGGAGTAGATGTTAAGGTCCTAGAAGGGGTCAGATCTGAAATCGCATCCCAAGATGGGACTGGAGCTGAAGTTGTAAACCAATGCAGAGCCAGTGCCAACATCACAACTCATTACTTGGCTGGGGCTTACGTTGTGGCTCAGGATGGGGAAGAGACAAAATCAAAGCCCAAGCACTGTCCAGAGCCAAAATTGCAGCTAAAGGCGGTCCCAGAGTCAAGATAACATCCTACCGGGACTGAAACAAAAATCATGGCCCAGTATCAGGACAAAACAGCAGTCACCACCTGAGGTAGTGCCAGAGCCAAAAAATTCATAACCCAAGATGGGCTGGATCCAAAGCCATGGCCAGAGGTGGGGGCCAGAGCCTACGCTGCTGCCCAGACTGCTGTGGCACTCAGTCTGAGCATGGACTAGAGTCAAATTTGAGTTGGTGCAAATAGTGGGTCAAGATAGGGCAGGAACTGAAGCTGAGGCCTAAACTTTTAGCTCTCATATTTTTCAGATTCTGTAGTGCATTAGTATATAACGCTGCATATTAAGTGTTAGCAAGTTCTCCTCATAGTGTAGTTAGACAAAACAATCCTTTTCTAGCCTGTGAACCAAGGTCACATCACAGCTTCAGGCCCCAAAGCATATAAACAACAGCAAATTCATGGGGGGCAAACTAGGAGGATGGGACTTCATCACCTGAAGCTGTAGTTGGGACACTTAACCCCAGTGTGTAAATGGACCAAAACTTAGAAAAGTGTGAAAACTTGTGACCTGTCATCCATCTTGGGTGTAGCCTCAGCCAGGCTCTTGTATTGCCCAAGGTGTATCCTTTGAAGGCCTTTGTAATAAATACCTACTTTATTTCTCTTACTCTATCAAGCCTCTGTTCTAGGTAACCATTCCAGGCATCAAAGTCACAGCCAAGTATTGGGCCAGAGCTGAAATCATGCCCAGAAATGCCACTGAGATGAAGCCACAGACCAACATGGGGCTACAGCCACAGCCACAACCTGCTACCCAGCCCCAGCCACAGTCACAGACCAAAGTGAAGCTGAAGTAGCAACCTGGTATTAGGCCAGACCTGTCTCAGAGGCCCAAGATGTGTCTGGAACTGAAATCATGGCCTGAAATTGCAATGGAGCCGAAGTCACATCTAGAGATGGGGTAAGAGGCCAGAGCCACAGACATGGTCTGAGATTGAGCAAGAGGCAAAGATGCAGCAAAAATGGCACCATCACTGATGTTACAGCTCAGCATGGGGTTGGAGCTAAAATCACAGTCTGATACAGGACTGGAGCCAAACTTGTGCCTTGAAATGGGACCAGAGCCAAAGTCACAGCTCAATATGGGTCTGGAGCAGAAGCCATGATCCTCACAGGGGCTGGAGCAGGGACCAGAGTTGAAGCCCTGATCCAAAAACTAAGTTAAACTCATGGTCTCATAGTGGACAGGGGCTGAAGACATGGCTCAAAAGTAGCCATCAGTCACTGAACAGGGAATGGCTGAAATCACTGCCCAAGAAGCAAAAGTTGCAGTCTGAAATCGGCAAAAGCAGAAGTCATGAACCAAGCAGGGACTAAAGGCAAAGTTGCGACTGAGTATCAGAGACAAAGATGTGGATGGCGAGATGGCCAGAGCCAAAGTCACAGCTTGACACAGGGCTGAAGCTAAAGTAGCAGCCCAAGTAAGAGCTGTAATAGCCTCCCAATCAGGGCCAGAGCCAAAGCTGTGATCCGCCATCAAGCTGCTGGCAAAGCATCTGACCAATATCAGGCCAGAGATTAAGTCCCAATCCAGACCTAAAACTGCACTCAGAGATCAGGCTGGAGCCAAAGCAGGAGCCCAAGATGAAAATTAAGCCAAATTTGTGGCCTGACCAATAGTTTAAGCCAAAGTTTCAGATGTGGTTGTAAAGATGTAGCTGGAGACAAAGTCACAAGCCAAGACAGGGCCAGAGCCAAAGCTATGGCCCAAACAGTGGCCAAGTCACAGAAGCCTCCTGAGGAGGGGTCAGACCCAAAGCCTGGGCAGACCCAAAGAAGGCATCTAAACAATCGCCAGAGCCAAAGTTATGGCCAAAGATGGGACTGAAGCAAAAATCTCGACCCCGTATTGAGTCAGAGCTGCAGTAGCAGCCTGAGGTTTGCCAGAGCTCCAATTGCTCCCAAAGACAGGCGAAGTTAAAGTCTCACTCCAATATCTCTACAAAGCTGAGATTAATAAATCAATTTGGTACCAGTCACAGCCCAAGCAGGGACCAGAGCCAAAGCTGCTGCCTGATATCGGGCAGGACCCAAAGTCACAAACTGAGAAGGGCAGAGCAGGAGCTGAGTAGACATGGGAGCCTGAGCTGGAGTCAGAGCCCTGTATCAGGGTGGGAACAAGCTCGTGACCCAAGATGGGACCAGAATCAAAGTTGTGGCTCAGGATGGGTCCTGGAGCAGCAACCATTGCCAAAGATGAGGCTGGAGACATGATAGAGGCCCAAGATGGCTCCTGATCTCTACTCACAGCCTGAACAAAGGTCAGTCCCAGCCTGACGGGACCAGAACCAAAATCACAGCCTAGCCAGGGGCCAGAGCTGAAGCCTGATACCAAGCTGCAGATGAAGAGACAAGGCCAAGGAGCAAGGGCTGGAGCCCAGCTCGAAGAGTGACATACAGCCAGAGCCAAACCTATGACCAACTGGCTGGCACCCAATTATTGGCCTGAAACAGGCAGGAGGAAGTGTTGCAGACCAAGATGGAGCTGAGTGGAAACAGCAGCTCAGTACTGGGCCAAAGCTGAATTCACATCCTGAGCAAGACCCAGGGTCAAAATTGTGGCCCAAGATGGGCCCAGAACCAAGGTCAGAGCCTGACAGGGGAACAGCTGAAGTCTTAGCCCAAAGAGGAGCTGAAATCTTGGCCTAAGCAATGCCTGGAGATGAAGCAATAGTGAAAATGGGGCTAGTCAAAACAATGGCCTGAACAAGGACCAGAGCCAGTCACAGTTGAAATTAGTGCCAAAGCTGAAGGTACAGCTGAGCCTTTCGAGCAGGGTTGGAGCCAAAGCTGTGACTCGGTAACAGACCAGAGCAAAAATAGTGACTCCAGATGGTGCTGGAGCCAAAGTTGAAACAAATTCCTCTGACTGTGTCCCCTTCAGGGTGTCAGCTTAGGGCATCGCATCACACTCATCCTTGTTCATCACTTAGCATCAGCAACAATAATAATTAGAGAAATGTAATTATCCCCTAGCAATTAGCTGCCTATTTTTATGATCTTCTTAAGTAGAAAGAATACATCTTGATTTCAAAAGCCTGCAGGGTAACATGTGGTGTTAAGTTTGGGCTTGTGTTTGATGAATTGATTGGACAATCACAGAGGAGGGAACACAGAGGAGGATATTCGGGCTTGTTTAGGAATAATACCCACACATGCTACGGTTCTCAAGTCAACTCCATTGCCAATACTGAATAGCCTGTGTCCTCCTCTCAAACTCATGCTCAAACTCAAACTCACGAATCAAGAACCTTATGTACTCTTGCAATCAGAATAAAGTCATAAAACTGATATAATTTCCACTTGAAATGCTATACTGAATCCATCAGAAATGCAATTGGAATCCTACATTTAATATGAATCAAAACTGTACTGCTGGGAGGCTGGTACAGGTCCAGCACTGGTAATTTCAATGGGCTGTCTCAGTGACCTGAAGCAGGCATGGAGAGACAGCACAGGCTGCTTGTGAACACTGCCTTGACCTGGCCCTTGTGCTTACTGATGACCACCCATCTGGGGTCACAGAGCAGGTGGGGACAAAATCCAGCTCCAGCATTAGGTTCAAAACACACAAGCTGCAAGTTTACCATACATCTTTTTTTTTTATTGTCATTTCACACGGATTTGTTCATAGGTGCAAAAAGAGTTGCCAGACCTTGTAAGGACGTGGATTTGAGAGAACACGAGAGAAGGCAGAGATGAGCAGCAATGCTGTACGTGCCCCTCAGCTGAAAGACTCTGCAATCAGTAGTGCCAAGTACCCTCCAGCTGGCACTGTCAAGCACTTCCACCAGCGCATTTGCACCAACTCTTTATCCAGGCACTGCCTGACAGCCACCTTGGAGCACCTTACCCCCAAAAACAGGTGCCTGCACACAGCTGTGGCCTCCAGCTACCTCCCAGATGTGGCAGCTGTGTCTTAATGTGGAAGGAGACCTTTGGATGCATCGTAGTGGAGAAAGGGAATTTCTCAGCCTTGGCTAACTGATAACTAATGATATGGTTAGCCAAATACCTGAACTTAGTTTTTATCCTGGATTAGATTAGAAAAAAAATGAAAATAAAGAGAACACAGCGTCATTTTATACAAGGAGTATTCAAAGTTCTGCCTAATGCACTAACAGTGTATTTTCTATTGCTGGGTTGCTGAGCACTAGCCCTCACACCTCTGCACAGCATGTACCCACATACAGACAATCTCCAAAAAAAAAAGTGCCAGTGCACAAGCAGCACTCAAGCTACAGCTGCACCGTTTACTCTCAAGTACAGTTTGGCTGCAGACAGGCATTTCACTTCTGTGTCACTGTCAAATGGTGATTTTAGTGCAGCTGATGCCATTTCCCTGACAGAGCATAATTTTATAGTAAAGTGCCTGTTTGCCCTAGCATATGGCTGGAGATAGCAAGCATGTTATCTATAGGTATAATGTACAGTGTGACTGTGGAAGGTGAGAGGGCTTGCATGCTGAGTAGTTAATGCAGTTATCACCCAGCCACAGGGCTTTTCATGTTTGCCAATGCACCTCTCGCTGAAAAGCTGCGACACCCAGCACTGCACCAGTAACTTCCCAAAACAAATAGAGTCAGTCACTATCAGCACCTTTCATCTGCAGAAGGAGGGGGGTCAAAGAACTGACTCTGCAGTCCCTCAGTCAAGCTTTACCTGTTAGGCTTTTCCTGACAGTACATTAGTTGAAGTTACCAGCTCATCAACTTTTCCCCCAAGAGATATAAAGTTTGCAGCATAAGCAAATTTTACAGCACTTATAATCCTAACCCCATTGTCAAGAAAGAACTAGCTCCTATCCATTTTGCTGTTGCCATAAACCCTGCTGAACGGCTATGCAAGCACACTTGTGCTTGCATATTTGACTTCTATGTCTTCTTCACCAAGTAAAGCCAACTAGGGCAAACTTGGCTCAGCTCATGAAATATTCACAGCACTGTAACACGATTACACGTGTATGCATATACACAGGAACATGTAATAAGTGGGAATGTTCTCACTGCTTTGAGATGAAAACGACTTTTTTTCTTTTCTCCTAAGAATTTCTTGCTGCCCAGGGTTAAATGTAGGTCAAGCTGTCTGAGCCCATGTCTGTGGCACACAGAGCAGGATTAAACTGGAATTTTCCACTCAACTCAACTGTCAATCACTATAATGTCTGCAAATGTTAAATTAAGCTGGAATGATCTGGTGTTGGCACTGATGGGGGGGCTCAAGGGTGGCATTTTGGCCTCCGTGAAAAAGTTGCCCTCTTTCTCTGAACAAGGGGTGGCTATGTCCTGGCTGTTTGCTCAAAGCCCTGCCAAACAGAAAATAGCTCCGTACAAGTCAGTGGGACGTGCTGGAAGTGAGCAGAGGGAAACAATTCCTTGCAAGCGGAGGGACTGGGAATGGTGGCCAGGGAAAGGTTATTCCCAGCATTGCCACAGGCTGCGCTGAGACCTGGCATGTGTGTTTCCTCATCTTTAAAATACTTTCAGCGCCCTTCTGCTGCTGTTCTGCAATATACTTCATAGTGGAAACCATTAAAGGATACAAAATATTTGATTTGATTTACAGATTAACCCCTTTATTAAGGAGAGCCAGCTTTCAAATGTCCCCCTCTAGCCATAGCAGAGGGGCTCTGCCACTGGCTCACCATGTGGCAGGTATCCCTGGGATGGATCATGCAGTCCTGCCAAAATAGATAATGTATTTAAGGCAACTTGGAACTCCTAAGGTGTTACCCTGGTTTTTCTGAGTTTTTTATAGCCTTTTGATTTTCATAAATGAAGTCAGATCTTTTTAGTTATTGTACAATATTAAAAGCAGTTCTACCTTTTTCCCACAGATGTAACATAAACAAATCCTTTGTTTTTCATTCTCTGTCCTTTGTTTGCATATTTCTAACCTGAATACAATTGTAACTGACAGTTGGTTTAGCCACTTGGCTGAGGGGTGAAAAACCCCAGAAGCCAATCTTCTGCTAGACCCACAAATGTATATAAAGTAAGAAATAAACAAGGCGGCTCTCTCTCTCCGCCTAGATTCAGCTTTTTGAGCTGGACGGAGAAACCTCTGCTCTGCAAAACCGCTTGTCTGTGTGTGGCTGTTTTGTGTGTCTCAGTGACACTAAGGCAAGCAGAAATTTGCAGTTAAATAATAACAACTGCAGCATATAGCTTCCCCCTTATGTTTTGGAACCTTCTGGGGACAAGTAGGGTTACTGACTATACAGGACACTGAGTAATTCAGCTCATCAATTTCACCACCTGTAAAGGATCCAGTGTTTCAGCTCTAATCCCCATTCTCAGGCTCTCAGGAGCAATCATTTGGCAGCCAGTCTGGAAAAAAAAAATATGTAGAAAACAAGCGAAAAAACTCATCATGCAAGTTTTCAGTTGTCTTAGTCAATGCTAGTGTTCTGCAAAAGCAGCACAATGCAAACTGCACAAAAATTGCAGGGCATCGCCACAGTAGAAGCAAGCTATTGGAAGAGGATTCAGCACTAAGGGATTTAAAATGTGCATTTTAATTAGAACTCACTTAAAGCAGAACCGATCAAAACAGTGATAATGAGAGAAGCCTAATTAATTTTTGTCTAAGTAACGAAGTCTCATTACAGACGGGTCTTTGGAAGAAAAGGGTTTGGGATGTTAAAAACAGGGTGTTTGTAATGAGACACAATACTGCTGGGAGCCTGGAAGCCAGACCAAGAGGTTTTCACAGGACTGCAGCAGCCACTATATTAATCTTTCAGCAGAAAAAAAGTAACCCTACTGAGATGAGACATCCCATTTACAGCTGAGTTGCAACCATTGGCAGTGATATTAAAACACAATCAAACAGAATGGCATATTATAAACCAAATATAAATACAATTAAAACCAGATTAAGTAAAAGATCAAAGCAGGCTGAAAAATGCAGTTTCCAGGGAGTTCAGGGTTCAGACAGTAGAGGAGGAGCAGAAGCTTGGAGATTTAGAGTACTTCTAAGAACTAAGGAACTAGCAATTTTCTAAATACTAAAGAAGAATTAAAATGTTGTAGACAGAGGAGAGCAAACGCAGGGTGGTTATAGGGGGAAAAAAAAAAAAAAGTTACTTTTGAGCCCCCCCAAAAAGTACTGTAACATTTAAAGAACTAAGGCATTTGCAAAGAACAGCAGCAGGGGGAACCCCCCTGGTTCCTCTCTGGGTGGAAGGCAGCTCCAAAGCAGGGTGTCAGAAGTGGGTTGGGCTCCCACAGCAGACCTCTTCCTGGAAAAGACTTGCAAGAAAGCCCCAGGTTTGAAGTATCAAATTCAGCATCATATCTCAGCAACACAGAGATCAAACTCCAGCAAGCACAGGAATAAAATATAAACCAAGGTAACTATGTTATGCTAAATAAAGCATCACTTTACACGCTTATGAACAGAAATTACCTGCTCTTTCCCAGTTTTGTTAAGCTTTAGTACGGCAAAGTGGCAGGTGCCAGGCAGGGACAATTTGATCTACCTTGAAAAGATCTGTGTCACCAAAGAGAAGTCTTTGAGTGTTTCACGGGACCCTTGCATCTGGTTTCTTACTAACAGTATCATCCCTCTCTTCATCCCATTACTGACCCACAACTGCTCTTGTTAAGCACTGGCCAAAGCATGCCCCAGCTTTCTTAAATCAGGTTGTGAATCTCCCTCCCACAAGCCGTATTTTGCATCTTCATTTTTTAAAGAATTTTTGCAACTCAACACTTTGGGGGCTTTGCTTATCCCCCCCACTGGTCAGTCAGCAGTGCTGTGCCAGAGGCCATCACCAACAGCAGGGCTTTCAATGAGATTGAGGTGGGGTTGTTATCTTAAAGGAATTCACGAGCTGGCTTAGATTAAGTACCTAGACTTAACTCCAGCGTGTGACAGGCTGCCTCCTGCTACAGCCCATGCTATGGCAGAGGCAGGGCAGAAACGCCTGGAACTGTCCCACCATTAATCACCAGAGCGTGAGGGTCAGAACGCTGATCTTAAACCCTCATCAGACATCCACCTCCCAGGGACCTCACATCACGCTTCAGGATCGAGTCCTCTCGGGTTCCTCAACGATCTGGGCGCCAGCAGCTAAAAGGCAGGGGAAAAAGACAAGTACTTATTTCACCAAGGTCACTCCAGTGTCCCACGCTTTTCTGGTTTTTTCGCCTCAAAGGGAAAATAAATCCAACAGGAGACAATTGCATTTAATAATTTTTAATAATTTTGCGCCATGGTTTAACCACAGCATATTAAGAACAAGCATAAAATCTGTATTTAAAACTAACAACAGCACTTAGAGCAACATCTTCCTTTAAAAGTATTGCAATAAACAGACCTTAGGTCTAAAAACTAGGACATCACCATTTGCTCAATTAAAAGAGTCAGATACACAACAGTTGAAATCTTTTTCTGTATATAACTGGGAGTTACGGTGGAAAATAAGCAACAAATTAATTGTGTTAAACAGAAAATAAATTTTAAAAAAATAAAAAAATAAAGCAAGCCAGGTTTGTCATAGCATCACGTGAACAGCTATTGAGAAATTCCAATACAGTTGTAAAAAGACATACTGTTTTTAATAGCTTTGTTTTACAACAATACATTTTAAAAGAAAGATTAAATATTGTTGATAGTGCTGTACATATTTCAGAATAGCTTGAAAGAAAATGGACAAAAATAAGAGATGTGTTGAAAATGTGATCTTGAAAGCCACAATGTTGGATATACCAAAAAAAAAAAAAAATTAAAATCCATACAGTAATAAAGCATTTTACACTGTAAATTAACTAGCGAGAAACAACAAAGAAAGGGTAACACTCTGAATTAAACAGGCATTTGATGGTTAATTTTGAGTGTAACAGCCTGACTGATGTACATACCATCATGAAATGCTCTGAGCACAGCAGCACTGGGCGGTTGAGAGTTATACAAAGATAAAACCCCTATCGACGCTTATGTAGTCTTTATATTATGAGTAGAAAAGCTTTGTTAAAGAATACTAAAGTGATTTTTTAAAAAATTATTATTATTATTATTTTTGCTGTCCAGGTCCATGGTGCCTGAGGCTCTTATAACTTCTGCTCATAGTCCTTTTAAAATCTTGGCTGCCTGCTGTGCTTTGTGGTAAATGGAAAAGCGTGAACACAGCTGTGAATACACTTAATAGACAGTCTGCTCTTTCCACTGCAGCTTCAAAGCAAATTAGTGCCTCTAAAAGGAGACATGCTCATGTTTGGTCCACTCAATACGCATGTTTTGTTATGATAAATCCTACTCTAGATTCCTCCAGCAGGAGGTTTGCTCTGTACAGTCTTCCAAGTGAAGGCCCGGGTTTTTTTGTTTGCTTTTCTTCCTTCATGCACAGAAGTGGTACTGCAGTGCAAACAGAAACGTGAAGGTGGCCAGGCAAGGCACACTTCCAAAACAATTACTCCACGCCCTGACAAACAATAAATGAATTAACAAGTGACAATCACGAAATATGCGTATTTACCTATGGTACATGCTTACTGACAGAACAGCTCAACATATGGTGATACAAGGATGTGATGATACAAGCTACCGGTAAGGGCATGATGATGCAGAACTGGCCATAAAAAACTTAACACACTTCATTAAAACAAAAAACCAAAAACAATACAAAACAAAACAAAACAAAACAAAAAAAACCCAACCAAAACGACCAAGACCAACATTCAGATACAGGACTCCTGTGAGGGCTTTTAAAAAGATATTTACAGACAAAGGTGTAGATGCTTCAGGCTGACAGAGAAGCAGTGAAGGACTGTGCCCCAGGGCACCATCCTCCAGTGTGACGGACCGGGTTGAAAGCCCACTCAAACCAGAGGAAGCCCCACCACTGACTTCACTGGCCCCGGGTAAGGCCCCCTGAGTTTTAGCACAGCACTTCGCTAATCATCTGAAAAACCAAACCAAAACGCCATCTCAAACATCTCCCAACACCTCGCTACCTTACATCTGTGGCTAAAGCTTGGCAAGTATAAAAAAGCTACATACAGACAGGAGCATCTATGAAAGATTAGTTGGTATCCATCTGGGAGAGGACGAGTCTGTCTCGGACCGATAAACTTCTACGTCACCTACTGTCCTGGGATAGTTAGAACAAACAGTTTAGAAAAATAAGTAGAGCATCTGCAAGTCCCTACACTAGAACTTCATGTTGAGTTTTCCTGAGGTATTTGCTTCACCGAAGAGCGTGCAGGGGCACAGGAATGGAGCACCACGGGGAGACGCCGGGGGAGAACCAAACTGCCAAGGGAGCCCAGCAGGAAGCTGAAGTGTCACTTCCCACATCGCTTCCCAGGTTGGGTTTGAACAGGTCTAAGCATTTCATTGTAATCTTAAATATGAACCTGGGTTAAGCCATTGCTGTCAGAAGCCAGCACAGCAGCAGAGCTGCCAGCTCAAAGCTCCCGCTCAAACCCTGCATTCAGCTCGCTACCAGCTGCGGCCACTCTTGTCCACCCAGCAAGAGCACAGGTCACCAGTGAGTCCATGCCCACCCCAGACCCAAGGACAGTCTGTAGTGGCAGCGTGGTGCACCAGTCGTGGGCACAGAGCAAGGGTTGGCTGTTGTCACAGAACTCTCATTGGCCTAGCTTTGACTTCGCAGGGATGGTTTGGGGCAGCTCCCACTTAGTCTGAGCTTCATTTCAAATCTAGGATGTGATTAAAAAGGCTTGAAAAGCTTTAGCCCATTTCTAAGTTAAAAAAAACAAAACAAAACCAAACAAACCGGTAATCAAGGATAGTAATAAATAATGTATCTGCTGGAGAAGTCGTAACTAATAATGGTCCAACTTAGCAATACAAGGCAACAACCAATACGAGAAGCATCTAGCTGCAAGGTTAAAGCTGTGGAGGTTTTGTTTGTTTTGTGGTTTTTTCCTTTTTTTTTTTAAAGTGACACATTTAAAAAAAAAAAAGTAATCTTCACAGCAAAAATGCATCAAACGACTAATTGCTATACACAGGCTTGTCAAAAAGGATTTGTTTAACCTTTTTCCCTTACGCTATTATATTGATATTTAATAGGAAAATAAAATACATAGACTTTTTGTCATTTGTATGCGTTCATTTCCAAACTTTCTTACAAAAAAAGGACCAAGCACAGATTGGCATTCACAAAGTCTATGCCATTTTTTTGTGTTAAAATTGGTATCATCTGTACACTATCTTACAGTATTAACAACATCTATTTGTTTTTGTATGTTTGTTCTACCCATTGGGTAGGATATGTGCATAATATATTCAAGTTATACACAGCACCATACAAAGGGAAAAAAAAAAAAAAACAAAAACAAAACCCAAACCAGAAAAAAAGACAGACAACTAAAAAAGCACCATTTTAAGTGAGGCACAACAAAGGTGGGGGCGTAAAGCCTGATGCAAAGCCCTCTGAAGTTGGCAAGAATCTTCCTACCAACTTCAGCGGGCTTTGGATAGGGCCCTCTTGAGTGCAAGGGGATTCCTATCTGCTCAGACCTGAACATGAGGCACCTTAGTTGCTTACAAACTATGGACATGCAAACCTCCTCAAAATTATACCTAAGAAGGACGTATTTAATTTGTTAATAAACCTACCACAGCAGACAGACAAGCACAAACCAAGGAGAGAAAGGAAGAAGAAAAGAGACAGCTTTGTCACCCACGAGATCCTACATACACCATGTTGTTTCAGAAAGCTCACACACCAAACCATTTAAAGCAGCAGCAGCAGCAGCAGCAATATAGCAAAGAAAACAGCATCATCTCTGGCAGTAAATCGCACATCTGTCAGAGGGAAGGGGAAGTATACCTACATTTCAGTTTTGCTTTTTTATCATTAATCAACATTAAAAGGTAAGCTCTTTTATAGCAAGAAAGTAACCCTAGCAATACCCGGGTTGCTTGTGTTCAGTCTAAAAACAGGAGAGTTTGTGACACGAAAAAGTCCTTGATCTTCCCTTTCAAAAGCAGGAGAATTGTACTGGGTGGTTACAAAAACAGCATTAGCATCCCTGAAAAACATTTAATGCCAGTGACAATTTCAAGGCAACATCAGTCGGCCTCTCCACTGGCTGCACATCTGCAGTACTAAATAGTGCGGCAAAGCACTTCATCGAAACACATACGCTTCAGTTTGCTGGGAAGAGACAATGCAGGTCTCACATTGGTTTTGCAGGATGAACTTAGTGGTGCAGCTTCTGTTTATCCCCCAGAGCTGTACCAAGAAAACTACTCTTTTTTGTTTGCTGGTGCAAGAGTGCCCAATGGGGCTTTTGCCAGCCCAACAATGCGATCAGAGGTGGCTCAGAAGGTAATTTACATCCCTGATTACTGAAGACAGGCTGGCAAACAATTTATTAGCTATAAAAAAAATCCTACCAACATTTTCAGTCAGCATATTCTCAAAACCTTCAACTTGAATCTCGTAATGAAACATACGGAACAGTTTTAGGACAGGAAACCTCTCTAAGTTCAACACATCCTCACAAGGGACTTGTTCTACATCTCACAAGGGAGGCCATGTTCTAAAAGGCCTCAACAGGCCTCAGACAACTCAGAAAGACTGCCTCTTTCCAGGGATTGAAATTATTGGCACATTTGGGGCTAGTGTAGGAGAAAAGTTGTAATTGTACTGGTTGGCAAGCAGGCAACACAGGGAAGGGAAAGACGAGATATGTGTAATTAAATTATGTGCAACAGCCTTTATCTGAAAAGCCAGACTTCATCTGAACCCACCACACAGAAGGATCACTTGGTTCTCATCATCAGCTAGGTCTGAAAAAACATGAGATTTAGGGTACGCTAAGTATATTTCCCTCCTGTACATCAATACATGAGGCCTGCATTGGGGTTATCCCAAAGCATGAAGATTTTTCAAAGCTCACCCAAAAGGACAGCGAGCTGTTGGATGGAAGATGCACCAGCACACCAGGTGACAGGCAAGAACTGATGCAGCAAGAAAGCCCCCTGCTGATAAAAACATAGGTCACAACATTTACAGGACCGAAAAGCAAATACTCCTCGTGCTTCCTGCTGTTTGACAAATGACCTGCCATTGTTCCTGAGAGCGCAACACAGAGCCATTTAGCACTTCTGGAAGGTGATCATGGAATAGCAACTAGTACAGAGAGAACCAAGGGGACAAGTTTGCACGCAGGTCTGGATGTGCGTG
The DNA here is from genome assembly GCF_015227805.2 of Hirundo rustica. Lineage (NCBI taxonomy): Eukaryota > Metazoa > Chordata > Aves > Passeriformes > Hirundinidae > Hirundo > Hirundo rustica. Next base: position 54,253,036 of record NC_053450.1, on the reverse strand, counting down.
GACATGACTTAACAGTAATGACCAGAGAGAACTTGTGAATAATCCTGAACACTTTCAAAAAACAGGCCAGCAAGCCTGTTGTTTATCCTTGGGGGAGGGGAAAAAAAAAGGTAAAGAAAAATACTGATGTATATCTATTTTTCACCAACTTGCTATTTTGTTTCTTTTCGCCTATGAAATCAGGTTACCTACCTATCATGAGCCTTCAGGGATAAAGTCAGAGAAAGGGCAGCAATCAATCTTCTCCAAAGCATTCAAACATTCCTTATAGATTAGAGCGTCAGTTCTAAGGTCCAATATCTCACTACCTGGCAGGGTTAGAAACGACTGCCTCAGACAGCACTGTTCCAGACAGCCTCCACACGGGGCTCTTCAGCAGGACAAGGATTTCTTCTCTATTGCAAAGAAGTGCATTCCTCAATAAACAATGCAATTTTGCTCCTTGCCCTTCCCTGCACCCTATTCACAGAAGAAAAAAAGAACTCTCAATGACACTTTTAAAAAGACGTCTATCTGCAACAAGAACATTCAGAGATTTGGCATAACAGAAGTGGCTTCCAGCTGGGACAAACTGGTGGAAGTAGGCAAGCAGTAATAAAAAGCCAAATGAAGCTCAGCTTAACCCATGGTTTCTGCAGATTCCATGACTGCAGGAATGCAAACATCTTCCTCACTAGCTGTCAGGAACTTGTACATGGGGCATACGCTTGAGTTTTCATACTTTCAAGGGAAAATCATGCTGTAATAAAGTCCCATCAGCCCGAGACTGGCCTAAGTGCAGAGTTCATCAGCGACAAGACCAAAAGTAGCATAATTAGATCCTCCCTGATGAAAACATCCTATTATGCAAAGTCCTGTGAATTCTGCACGTGCCACACACGCCAGGAAAGGGATCTGAACACTGCACTGTTGGCTGGGTACCCCTCTTCCCATCCCTCATTCACATCTCTTAAGCAGCATCACACTCAGTCTGCTTGTCCAGCACTGAGAGGAGCGCAGCCACAACTGTGCTAGACATAGGTACAGAATCAGAGCTAAGTGCCAAGTGCTCCATCGGTAAACTGGCAGAGAAACCATTCTTTTTTTTTTTTTGCTAAACCCCCTGCCTTTTCTAGCCCTGAAAGACCACACAAAAACCACCAAAGATGGGGCATATTTAGCATCAAGAAGAGAGCCATGCCAAGATACGTAAGGGAAAAATCAGTCTTTGCAGGAGGACAGAGGTTACAAAACTTTATGAAGTAAAGGTGCATTTAAAAGAAAAAAATAATCTTTTAACCTGAAAATTTCTAAAGTAAGGGCATCACTATACTGAATTTTGGGAACACAAGTTACTGGGCAAAGTCAGAAGATGCAACCAGAATTCAGGCAAATATGACCCATCACATAGAAATCACCCACACACATATGATGAGGGTTTTGTGCGTGAGACACAATAAACCAGAACATCAGTAGGTAGGCAGAATCTATGCAATTAATGCTAAAATGTTTGCAGAAACCTTTTATAATTTATACAAAGTTTTGCTGAGTGGCTCTGGAATACAGTCTACCAAATCTGGATATTTTCAAAGCTTGTCTTTCATAAATGCTTCACAGAATTACCAATCCTCAGAGCTCACCATTGTCTAAGCCTGTAAGGATTGATCATGCTATCTAATTCTGGTATTTCTTTTACTGTTCTGTTCTCAAGAGCAGATTCTCTACCATGTCAACAAAAGAAAAAACAAAACTCCAAAGTGTTTCAATGTTACACTATGTACTTCCTTCCCATTGCAGAGCACTAATATCCATCAGAAAATAGCCTATTTACTGCTAAAAGAGGCCCCAAACCAGAGGATTGCAAGCTCACCTACATCAAATAAACAAGTCACTACGCTCCCAGAGCTGAGAGGTACTGTCTGCACATTACATTTGGGAAAGCAGAGCATGACATTAAGCCATTAGAGAGTGTCCAAAGGAGGGCCATGAGGATGATGAAAGGTCCTGAGGGGAAGCCATATGGAGAGTGCCTGAGGTTACTTTGTTTGTCCAGCCTGGAGGAGACTGAGGGGAGGTCTCAGTGCAGTCACAACTTCCTCACAGGGCAAAGAGGAGGGGCAGGGACTGGTCTCCCTCACTCTGCTGACCAGTGACAGGATCCAAGGAAATGGCTGGAAGCCATGCCAGGGTGGTTTAGGTTGGGTGTTAGGAAAAGATTCTTCCCCCAGAGGGCGGCTGGGCACTGGAACAGGCTTCCCCAAGGAGATGACAGAGTTCAAAAAGCATTTGGACAGTGCTCTTAGGTACATGGCGTGACTCTTGGGGATGGTTTATGCAGGGCCAGGAGTTGGATTCAATGATCCTGATGGGTCCCTTCCAACTAAGCATATTCTCTGATTCTAGGATGAGAAGACAAAGATGCAAGAAGAGATGCAACTATTAGGTGAGCAAATACCAAGTCATTTTTAAACAAATCTTTTCGAAAGAACTGGAAGAGGCTACATTTTCCATGCAGAAAAAAATTCTCAGCCAAGAAAAATTAAGAGACAGCCTACTGGACAATGTTAATGTGAAGTGCGTAAATCCACTGGCATGAAGGGAGGGCAAAAGATGGCAAAGGGCTGTTTTTAAAGAAAGTATGTTCCCAAGAGGTGACTTTGAAGGCAACTTCAAGGCTCACTTTGCTGAGATCCGCACACGGGGAAAGTTGGTCTTCAACCAGCCCAAGCCCAGGGCCCAGGCCAGGTGTTTCTCTGCCACGACAACTGAGTTCCAGCTGTTCTCACCTGAAGGCTTCTTGGCTAAACAATCCTCATTTAGGCAACAGCACAGTATCTTTGTAGGCACACACATTCTCTGCCTTAAAGGCTCACTCCCTCAAGTGACAAAAGTCACTGAAGACCAAAACCAACATTTGCTGGCTTTCTCCTCTGGTAGGGTTTTGTTTGTTTGTTGTTTTAAACTAAAAATTATGTTCATAGGTTGTTTGCAAAAATCTAATTTCACAGCTTTTATTCCCAGGAACCAGACAGTGATGAGAGCCCCAGCTGACTGAAAGACTCCTAGTCATCTTCTAAACACCTGTCCCATGGGTCTGAGAGGAAAAAAAATATGTGAATCCCACCATACAATCACTATCTCTCCCTTCAATTAATACATACGATAAAAGGCAGCTTTACTCTGCATTACCAGCATGACTCAGACCAAAATAACAATTACAGAGACAAATGGGGTTGTGTATTCAGACTAACAGTTATACAAATGTTTTCTAAACTAGAATAAAATCAAATTACCTTATGAAGAAAACAAATCTACACTGAGGCCAAACAGACACACATAAACACACACTGTTTTGGCATTAAAACTCTGCATAGATCAAAGATGCACTTCAGATATCAGAGCCCCCCGTGTACAGAAGTCTTGCAGAAATCCAGCCTCCAGCCATGGGACCAGGGCATCGGTGCCCTTGGGGCACTCAGTGGCTGCTGCCCGCAACCAAGCACAAGGCTGAAGAAAATAGAAAAAAGTGAAAGATCTTAAAGTGAAAAGGTCTATGACACACTCATACACCTATATATTAGAAACTATTCAAGCTAAGACTCTAAAGATTCCGACTTTTAAGTCCATTTCCAAAATGCATTTTAAGTGCAATTTGTGCTTTTTCATGTGCTTGTGATGCCACTATCGCCTTTTGTCAACTGAGTTCCGGCGCCGCGCGTGCTTCCACACGGGAACAGCCAGTGAGGAAACACCCCACGTGCCACGACACAGGTGGGTAACACTTTCCAACTGCTCTCCAGGCCAGTTTAGCGAGAATCAGGGCTTACAGACACTTGGTTAACACATGAGCCACCTTCACCCATGAGCACAGTCCTGCTGTTGTCACGCAGACATCATGCACCCAGGAGGGTTTCCGCAACAGGGCCCAGAGCAAATTGGTTTGCAGGGAGAATTCCTGGCGCTCCCACGTCCCTGCCAGGGATGCGGCAGGAGCCGGCACCACTGCTGCGAGCGCTCTTGGTACTGCTGCAGAAACACCACGGGGGGGTTTAGCCACAAGGGCCCCCTTCACTTCAACAGGATGGACCTCCAGGACTGAACTTCAGAATCTGAAAGGATGAAATGGAGAGCGAAAACCACAACAGTTTCACGTACTTCAACGGCGGTGCAGGGGGGAAAAAAATCCCACCCTGCATTTTCAAACGATTTATTGCATAATGTCATGATATGTGACTAAATACATTTCAGGCTACAGTGAGGACCAAAATCTCTAGAACGATAAGTACTGGTGATACTGCATTATGAAATGGAAAATGGCAGCACTTAGAATCAATACAAATCAACACATCTGGGAATTTTAGTTTTGCCATTTATGAAAGAAACAGTCTACACTGCAAAATAGCTATACCGTAAGTGATGGAAAATGCTGGGAATTTCGTATTTGCCTTCTTCCATCCAAGAGTCTCCAAGATGCTTCATTGATACACTGTTATTTGAATGCACATTATTGCAAAGACAAGTGTCCCTGTATTTTTTGAATTGTAAAAGTCAAGAGATGTTAGGCTAAGTCCTGCCCCCATCTTCTAGCAAACCCGGGGGTAGGGGGCAGAGTCCTCCTGATTACTTCTAGGGCTCTATCGTTATTCCACAGGTGAAACGACAACATATAGAAGAACTTCACATAAAACAGTTCCCTCATATATATTTTTTTTAAAACAGTAAGATAGTGCAACTTTTTAAAACACATTTATCACAACACAAATTAATTCCTTGCATTCATCTAAGTTCTCAACTTTATACCTTGGCACACAGAACAGGAATTTTGTTTCATAATAAAAAAAATTCACAACCTGGGAGAAAAAAAAAAGCAAACTGGCCAATTCTTCCCCCATTTATCTAGCAAAACCACCTTCTTACTTCTGCCATTCAGTGAGTATAAAACAGGCCGTACAAGCCTAATTTCTGTGCTAAGTCAACTTTTAGAATTAAATAATTGAAATAGTTTATTAAAAAAAAATAATATATCCCCCCCCCTCCCCTGAAACACTGCTCGTAGACAAACTGAATGGAAGTTTGTATTTCTCTCAATCTGCTTTGCATGCAATTCCCCTGAAAGGAATCAGAAACAAAGAACTGGTTTGCACGTTTGGTTTTACTCGGTTGTACCACGTGAAACGTAACAACACTGTGCACCGGAGCACGGGGGTCTTCCTCCACCGCCCTGCTTGGATCTCCCATCTTCAGTCCAAACGCCCCCGGGCGGGTAACTTAGACCAGGTTTCCTGGTTTCCGGTCCTGGCCTTTGCTGGGGACTATTGTGCTCTCTGAATTGTTCTGCTGAAACTGAAGTCTGCTCCCCCTCTGCGAGGAAGGAGGCATGTTGCTGTGCTGGTGATGGAAAAAAGAGGAGCCTGGGTAATGCCCCATGACCTCGCTGTACGTCGGGGGTGGTCCTTCCATCCTTCCATTACTGCTATAGTTGGTTGCACTTATGCCCGAATTGCTGCTGGGTGGGCAGGGACCCCCATTGTACATCGAGATGTCTATCAAGTCGCTATCAAAAATGGTTCGGTTGGGCGGCGCCCTGACGGATTCCCGGTTGAGCTCCATCTGCTGCTCGGGGTCCCGGAGCTGCAGGGTGCACGGGCCCTGGTAGGGCGGTGGCTCTTCGCCGTCGGACAGGGAGATGGTGGGAGGAAGGTCAATCTCATGCTGCATGTAAGGGTAAGTGGGCTGGAAGCGACTGAAACGGTCCCGCTGCATAAAAGATGGGGTGGTAAACCTGTCCCTGGACCTTGGGGCGTACATGATCTGAAACGGGAAGAGAGAGACACGTGTGACTCCACGTCTGCAAAAAGCGCTTCAGGTGCTCCAATCCTTACAAGAAACTGAGAAAACACAGAATGCTTCTTTTTCCCACCTGTCTTAAGAGGTTAAACCCAGCAGACACCGTGTACACGTGCGGACACATGCATGCAGGTGAAGAGGCAGGAGGTGCAGGAAGGATCCAGCACACTTGAGAACAGCTGCATGAAGGAAGCCCAGGGCCCCACAAAGTTCCTTCTGACATTAAAGCACTCCCAGCAAAAACAAATTATTCTGCTTCTGAAACCAGGAAATTAATTCTCTCTAGTCTCAATAATTGACTAGTTCTACAACGTCCCAATACTGAACTTTAGCTGCAGTCTGAGCTTCCCCCTCTGACTCAGAGTTAATGCATCCCCGAAGGATTCAGATGGTCATTTTAGTACAATTTGTAAACGCTCAGCATATCTCAGCCTTCACGATCAGAGTGTATCAGGTATCCCCCTCAGTTCTCAGCAAGAACTCAGCCTCTGGGAAGAACCTACAAACCTTCTGCATTGTGATGGAAAATATGTCCCTGGTATATTAAACCCTGGAGAAGGACAGGCTTTACAAAAGGAAGCATTCAAGATACTCTGTGAGGTGCTATTGCTCCTCACTTGGTCTAGCCCAGATCTGGACAGACACAGCAGCCGCAGGGTCTTCAACCTCGGACCTTCACAGATGCAGGGCCAACCACCAGGAAGTTCTGCTGCTTGTCACAGGAGAGCTGGACCACTCAGAGCAACACACCCACAAATTATTACATAGACAAGGAGACACTGGTGATAGGATACGTGTTGTAAATCCAAGAAAAGTTCAGGGACAAGAGGAACTGGTCTCCCAGCTTCCAATGAATACTCAAATTACTGAGCCACTGCAGGAAAGAGACACACCTCCACAACTTACTTGTGAATGCCTACTATGACACAGGGAGTTGCTGATGGAGATGAGGTGTCAGGTAGGCAGAATTTCATTCTTCTATGAAAAGGTATCAGGAATTATGAAATGCATGGTAAGGCAGGCTTAGATGACAGTGTGAACTACACTGAGCAAGCTTTCTTTACAAAAAATAGATGCATGCCTTTGAAAGGAACCAAATATACATTACAGCAAACAAAAAGAAATCTCTTGGTGAAGATAGTCAAAAATCTGTCAGTACCTCTGAAGCACCCTGGCGCGTAACCGAGCTCTCTGAGGGCCACAAGCACCCCTCCTGAAATGTGGAAGAAAACAACAAATAAAGAAAAATTAATAGACCACACCACCATTCTGCCTCATTATCACAGCTCTTACCAGCAGTCATCTTCTAAGGACTGGCTGTCTCCAGGAGCTAAGCAAGCAACATCCCACCCTTTTCTTACCAAAACATGAGCAAAGAGCAGCTCTGTTCCCAAGCAAGTCAAGGCTGGACCATTTTGCAAATGCCAAGATGTCATCCACAGCACCCAGCCCCAGAGGCCATAAGGATGCAGCAAGCTGGTGGCTGAGAGAGTGTGGCAATGCATGGAGACGACAAGAGACACCTCAGCACCTGAGTGCTGAGCAGGTACCTGTCACCTCCCAAACCAGCAAGGGTGGCAGGTCTGACAAAGGTCTGCCAGCCAGGATCCCAATTACACACAGGCAAAACAGTTCACATCAAAATCTGGCGTCTGTAATCTCAGTGAAGTGACAGACACACTAAGCCCAGGGATAATCTGGTCAAAACTGTCAGTTGCCCAATTCCCAACATAAACAGTAGTTAAAGCAGCTGAGGTTTCAGCCCCTTTTTTAATCACCTCTCCAACCACCTTCGCAGGTCGAAATATATTCTCTCTCATGCCTTGAAATGCTGTTCTGACATTGTACCAGCACTCGAGGCAGAATAAAAGTACGTCAACAAGGGAAAATAGCTTAAAGTGTATCATTATTTTTCTTCTCAATTAATTGTTTAGAGTAGCAATAACTCTCGCAATGAATTTATTTTATGGGATAATTTTGAGGCTGAAAAGAATGTATCAGAGCAGCTACAAAGCACAGAGCTTTAATCCTGGTGCACAAAGAGAAAGTCAAAATATTGTATAGTCACAACTATTTTCTTGATGCTAATTCAAGTTTTACAGACATAAGAAATTTCAGGAACTGGAAGGAAAATGCATGCTGTCCCCAAAAGCATTACCATGTATAGACTGCTTCCAAATCTTACTGTACTGCTTCTTCTCACCATAGCATCTTTCAACATATTTCAGATGTAAAAATAGAACCAACGAGATGTTCATCATGACACTCAAAGACCAAAAGCCGTCTGTGATCTTGTCAGGAGAGTCCAGCACAGAGGAAAGCTGCTCTAAGAGGACTCTCCCACAGGATTCAGCTGCTAAGGGAAATGCTTTGAATAGCAAAGCTGGTACACTTCTCTTCTGCAGCAAAGATAGACAGAGGCTGGCAACTGCAATTATTTACAACTTTCCCAAGTATTCTCCTTTGCAAAGACACGAAAGACAAATCTTACACAGATTCAGGTATTTCAGTGCCTAGATGAGGCTCTGTCAGTTGAAGAAATTGTAACTGTGGGACCATACACACACATGTATATGCATACTTTTACACACATTCCTTTCCATTCCTTCAGCACCCAGGTGCCCTCATTTTGAAATATCCAAAGGTACTTTTGCACAATTAAAGGCAATCAGGTTATCAGCAATTGACCCAACAGGCTCCAAACACATTGCAACTGTTTGTAAAACACATTAGTCAAAGCTAAAGATCTCAATTAACTGCCCCTGAGTTACAGGCTCAAAAGAGAGGGAAAAAGGCAAAACCAACAAGCCAACCCAGAAAGAAATAAAATCTACCTCCACCATTCATATCCCTTAAACTCCCTTATGAAAAGGAGCTGCAGATGAGGACGTGGAAACGAATTCCATCCTAGGGCCCATCTCCCCAAAGGCAAGAAGGTAAGATGAGCTAAGAGAGATGGTAGAGCATATGGAGAAAAACTCCTTGCATGGAGATGGAACAGGACCTGCTCACTGAGCCAAGACTCCCAGATCTGCTAGCAGCCATGCCTAACAGAAATAACTTGTTAGAAGAGAGGAGTTGCCTATTACTTCTCCTGCTGATGTCTGAATCCCAGAACAATCAGGAGGCACTGCAGCTGCTACAGGGATCCCACTGAGTGTAAGCAGGGCACTGGATAATCACATCAAGATGAGACCAAGGGAGCCCAAAGCTCTCCCCACTCTGGGATAACTACTTGAGAAGGTAAACAGCTTGGGATGCAGTTGAACTCTGAGGCTGTGAGATCTGCAGGATGCAAGGATATGTAACAATATTGCTCCTGTGACAGTATATCCTAGAGTTCACCTGTAGCTCCTCCCTTCCCTAAGGTTTCCCCCAGAGAGAGCAGCAGAGTGAATAAATAATGTGGCAGCAGCCAAGCCCCAGCAAGATCTCTATCCCAGGAGCCAGAACTCCCCAAGCAGATGGCTGGGTAACATTCGCTCAGTGTGCCCACACTCGGAAAATACCAGGCTCAGGCACGTGCAGACCAACCTCACCATGCCCGGTCCAATGACACAGCACGGAATTCTCTCCTCACCAAGACCAGACTAACTTATCCAACACAGCTTTCTGCCCTCCTGAAATCACTGTATCTACCACAGGAGACTTACTACATACCTTTCTCCAGTTTTTATTTAAGGGAAATTCCCCCTTCACTGCATTGGGTAGATACCACCTAACCCTAGGGTTGGTGCCCACTAACTCCACTGATCTTGGTGTGATCGCAAGAGGTGGAGATGAGAAAGTGCTGCAGAAGAAAAATATCCTCACGACTATACCACTCCACCCTGAGACGTAGATTTAGGAAATAATGTGCTGTGACCAGCCTGACCCATCCACAGTGACTTACACTGAGAGAAAGTGTTAGTTCTTGCTCTCTGCTTGGCCCTGTGCTTACAGACCTTCCTTTGAAAGCTGAAATGCTTCCCCTGTGCTCATAGCAGTGAAAATCAGACGAGATCTGACAGCATTTGTGTTTATATTAGGGATTTGTACAGGTAGTTATCAGGTATCTGCAAACAAGGCTAAACCTGAGCAAATGCAATTTACCCACATTTTGAGTGAGGGCATACCTCATTTACCTGCTTCTTACAGACTGTCAACAGCTAGGCCACCTCAACTTGATCCTTGTTCAACAGACTTCAGGCATGAGCTTCAATACTTAAAAGTAACAGGGAGAGAAAGCTTATGCATTCATTCCCTAGGGTGTATTCATTTTTAACATTGTTAGGCTTTGGAATGAAATTCCTAGCACCGACCAATTAACACCAAGCAGGAAAAATCTTAGGCATCCACCTATGTCTTTTGCTGACCATTGCCATTTTTGGGTTTCACCATAATTTACAGAAATTAACTTTGTGATTAGGTTTTGAAATAGCAGCATCCTTTAACAAATCCAGCTGAGTGATTACCTAATTATCTCATAGTGATGATTATTTAACTCAATATTTAGTTTAGGAGACTCCATAAGCCTAGGATAACTTACTATTTCAAAGATTACAAAGCTTTAGAGCCTCTATAATTAAACAGTATAGGAAGATGACTGTTTGAGGACATTTTAAATTCTGGAGCACATACTGTCATCCCCCTGCCTCAGCTGAGCATCAGCCCATTGACAGCCAGCAGGAAAGACATTTACCACAAGAATGATTTTTAACTCAGGAAAAAAACTATAGGTAAAAATTTACACTCAGCAAAAAAGTCTCCTCAAGCTAGAATACTTGTTATAGCTGGAATAGTGTTAATTTTCTACATAGCAAGTATGGGGCCATGTTTTAGATTTGTGAGGAAAACAGTGTTGGTAAACCCCAGGGATACTGCCATTATTGCTGAATGGTGTTTACACAAGAGTCAGGACCTTCTCTGCTCTTCACCTCACCCCACCAGCGAGGAGGCTGGGGGTGCACGAGGAGCTGGGAAGGGACAGAGCCTGGACAGCTGACCCCACCGACCAAAGGAACATTCCAGACCACGTGGCATCAGGATCAGTATGTAGAGCCAAGGGAAGAAGAAGGAAGGGGGGACTTTGAGAGCAAGAGCATTTGTCTTTGCAAGTCACTGTTACACACCACAGAGCACCAATGCCACAGAAATGGATGGACACATGCCTGTCCCTGGGAAGTGGTGAATGAATTCCCTGTTTTGCTTTCCCTATTAAATTGTCTTGATCTCAGCCCACAAGTTCTCACTTCTACCCTCCTGATTCTCTCCTCCAGCCTACTGGGAGCAAGTGGCTGTACAGTATTTAGTTGCCAGCTGGGGTTAAACCATGACAATCCCATATAATCCAAACTTTTTTTTTTGATGACACTTAAGGAGATTTACAGGCTTTCTCTACTATTAAGTTTCTGCAAAATAGAACTCTGCCTGAAACGTTTTCTGAGGAACAAAAGTCAGTTTTTCACTTTCTGAAATGCATTACAACTATTAAGAAGGTCCCTCTTTTGCTCTTAACACAGATTTTTATTTTGTTTTTATACAAAAACGTACATGCACACACAAACACACACACTTCTTTTGCAAGTGAAATGCTCCAGATAGCAGTGTAGTTTCTGATTTTGGCCCTAGGTGGTACCTTACACCACATTAAAGCAGTGGCTCGCTGAAAACACTCCAGGGAGGCACAGGGGCTCATTCCTCCCCGTATCTTCCTGGGTGATAGAGACCAGCACAGCTTTGAAGATAGCAACAAACACAAGCAAAACAAACCATTGTGTTGTCCCCAGCAGAATGATGAGTATTCCAGCAGGATTGCTCGTTCCTTTAAAAGCTATTCCTCGGGGGCAGGAAAGGTGACGCTATCTAACAGAGCAGTGCACAGTACCAAGGAGAAGTACTAGAGAATTAGACTGCCAAATCTCTCACACGTAATCTGCTCCCTACACTTACTGCAATTATCCCTGTTACTTAATGCTTTAAAACTTTTATTTCCCCAACTTCACAGCACTTCATCACCTTTAAGTAATCTTCATTTCATTCAACTGAAGGGAGTAAAGTACTATTATCCTTCCTCCTCTGTTTGGAGATGAAGCAAGTTGCCCAAGGTGACACACTGAGTCAGGTGCCACCCAAAGCCAGCACTCCTCACTTCTAGTCGTACCTGCAGATTTCCCGGACAATCCCGTACTTATCAAACATATAATGACTTTACTGTGGGAGACTTCAAAGAGCAGCAGCCCAGATCACTGTCCCTCTTGGCAGCACTCCCCGAGGAGAGGCAAGCCCATGTCCCTCAAGGAGCCAGCAGGAGAATGCAGTGCACATCCAGCCCCTGCCAAATGATGACTGGTACAAACAAAAAGATCTGGCAAAGCAGGGTGGTCTACAGCACTCACACTCTCTCCTGGCTGTAGACCGGGTTCTTGATCCCAGTGGAATTTTCTTTCTTTGCATATCTCAGTAAGAAAACGAGAATGAGTGGCCCAGGGACACCAGCAGGCAGCAGACAGAATAACGCCAATGCCAGTAGGAAATAATTTAGCCGACCAGCAGGAAAGACCAGCATTTGAAATTACTGACAAATCTGTGAGCTGTCAGTATTATTGAGTATTTTCTGTCAACTTCCTGACACTCTCTTTTTATTCTGAAATAGCTGGTACAGGGCAGAGGGGAGTAGTTTCTTCAGCTGTGCTCCTGGAGCTTGGCATCCAAGCTTGGCATTCCCAACACAGGTTCTAATGCAAGCTGACTAGGCTGAGCAGTAATGCTGCCCTCGGCACTGGAGGCAGGGGTTGGGCAGGGAGAGCATCTTGTGTGATGGATGCAGGGATCTGCTGCCAGGAGTAGGCCTGGGGCAGTCCAAGCATTCAGCACTCATTCAACATCTATTTTTATAAAAGAAGACAATGCAAAGACACCAGAACAGGGAAAAGGAATGAAATTAGGAACATCAGAAGCTCATTAAGTACCTCTCTGTAAATCAGTTAATCGCTTTCCCCTCAATGTCCCCGTGGAAATCACCGGTGATGACATTAAGAGTTAATCATCGGGAAGCAAGATTTATCTTTGTTTTGTCCCAGCAAACAGCAGAGTGCCGCAGCAGCAGCTCAGCTGCAGCTACCTACGTTCCAGCAGGATGCTTTTGGTTACGAGGAATAGTGCCCTCCCGACACAAGGTCAGCGAAGGCACAGCCAGCAGCACAGATCTCCCCTTGGACATCACACACACATACCCTGTGCACAGATGTGCCCTTCCAAGGCTGTCACATGACTCTGTCCCAAAATCCCCCAGCACGGCCGGTAGCATCAGTTGCTCCCACACAAGAGGTGCTGTTGCTTCGAAGTGAAGCAGCCCCAGGCACGCTCCTGGTGTACTCCACACCCTGCAGCTTTTGTATCCCTCTCAGGTGTTCTGCAACCCTTGGCTTGCTCCCAGCTGTGAAGCCCAACACCGCTGATGGATAAGCCAACAGCAGGACATGTTCAATGTTTTATCAATTGTGATACAGACACTATTAGTACCTTGCAGGCTCGCTCCAATGTGGTTATTGCTCAGCATCTTTCCACCTCTCACAATTATGACCCCGAAACTCTTATTTCTGCTAATGTTAAAACAGGGTTGGAATGTTTAACAGCCTCACTAGGAGAGGGCAGGCAGCATCCTCAGCACTGCAGCAGAAGTACCCACTGCTCCTGAGCACTGGGTGTTTGTCCTGCCTTTAGCTGTGATCTGCTTAAGGCCTTGGCCCAATAACCAAGGTAATAAAATACCAGAGACCAGGGGAAAGACTGGAAGGTGATACTTCAGAGGAATGAAAAGAAAAATAAAGAAAAAATATAAAGATGAACTGGTGGTCACACAGAAAAGTGTATTTAGAGCACAGGCATGTAACAACACTTAGCATGCACTTGCCAAAGAGCAGCCTTTTTTTTTTTTCCCCCCCTATGTCTGGTCCTTTTTCTGCCCTTCAAACATTACTTCAAATGTTAACACTTGTGACTGTAGTGATTTCATCTTTTCAATATTCTAATTTCTGACTTGGCCTGGAAGTTGAAATTCTCATTATCATCCTCTTTTATTTTTGAGGGTTTTTGTTCAGGGTTTTTTGTTTGTTTGTATAACCATGAAGAAATTCAAGCAGAAAAAGAAATCCACTACTATCTTTTATTTCATTCTTTCTGATGCCCAGTCCATGAGTTTTACAGGTGTGAGGGTGGTAATAAAGGCAGTAGGTAATTTACCTGATCACTCCTTTACACTCTCTAGAAGAACTAACAGAGATCACTTGTTCAATAGTTAGCCTTTACAAGGCCAGAAACCTGTGTATTTCAGCCACTACCTAGCTGCTGGAAGGCAAGATTATCTAGAAATAGGACAGGCTTAAAGAAAAAGAAAACTGAAGGTAACAAAAGGACACAAAAAAAATTTTAAAAGCCCCATCTGAACAGGAAAAGCTGGATTCTACATTTTGATACACCTCTGCTACCTCAGTTACATGAAAGATGGGTGTTCACTTCAGAGTTCACTACAGAACTAGCCAACATTCAAATAGTTTGCTTTACCATTTTCTTTCAAGAAACATGTCAGAACTTCCTTTATTTCCATTCATTTTCTCTACCAAAAGAAGACTTAAGTCACAATAATTTTTTTCTTCAGACATTAGTGGTTAACAAACATTTATATCTGTTTTCAGAGTCTATATACTATAAAAAATATTCCCTTGCAAGAAAATCTATTTGGGTAGCACGTGCACATAGAATAAGGCCTGCCTGGTACAAAAAATGAATTTTAGAAGTGTACAACCTGCATCTCACCACTCACTCTATTATCTCATACAAGTCACTCTGCTGTGGACAGTGAGAACAGACTGGTCACGTGCAGTTTCTCACCACAGAGCACTGACTTTAGTTTTCTGACCCTCATTCTCTGCACATTGCTTTTAAGATTTGCACTACATAGCCAGTTTCTATCAGAATTTCCTTGTACCACCTGAGACAATGGAAAATTCTAAGTTTTTGACATCTGAACTCAGAGACCTCTAAATCCCCTTCCCCACAAGTATGACCATCTTCTAAGAAGAGCTGCAGCTTATCAGAAATTCAGATGAGTAATAGTGATGACAAACCTATACCAAAGGCTTTCAGAAGAATTAGTAACTGGTTCTTGCCATCCCCTCAATTCCCATGAAGTGCTCACTTGGCTGCGATTATCATTACTTACAATGGTGACATCAAACTGAAACTGAGTCAGTGTTTTAAAAATTATTTAAGATCAGTTCTGGCCACTAAAGCAGCTCCTAAGTCCCTGCTGCCAAACTGCATGTTCTTCAGATGAAGGTGAGGCATCCTCCCTTCTGCCCAAGAGAAAAAAAAAAAAACCAAAAAGCCACTGCCTCTGATAACAGACAATAGTAATGAACCATACAAAGGAAATAATGGGTTATTTCATGCATTTGACAGCTTACTACAGTTTAAAAAGATTTGTGAAGATGAAAATGCATTTCATTTATCTCAAACTATTTAATTTTAGGCATCTGTAGCAATTACAGTTGACATTTTTCAGACAGAGTTGTACTTCTTGAATTGCAGTGTCCATTTCAAAGCAACATTAAAATTAATCTAGTCAATTTTTCCAGTCAAGTCCACGAGGTTAAGGTTTGACAAGTTCCAGTTTCATTTGTAACCAAATTAGAGCTAAGCATTCGTAGACTAGTGAAGTGCCAGGCAATGAGGCAGCCCCTCCTTGAGGAGGCAGCTCCTTTCCTCCCCCTGCAGCCTCCAAGGAAAGAGCAATTCACCCCAGCAAAATGGCACAGGTGGTGCACTAAGAGAGCTCTGGGAACCCTGCATCATCACATTGCACAGCTGAGTACAGGGGGGAGCTGCCAATTGCCAGCACTGCCAGGGAGGCAGCTCCACCGCAGCCACTGTGGCATCTCTGCCTCCTCCCCTGCTGAAATCTAGCTGTAACAAAAAGAACAAAAGCAAAAAGCCAGCAATTAGTGTTCAGCCAGAGCAGTCCCCTGAGGCCTCTCACCATCACCTTGGCAGCCCCCTAAGAAGCACAAAGAAGGAAGAAACGTAAGACTGGAATGGAGATCACATCTCTCAGTTACAATCCAACTTTTTCTGACAGCAAAATGAAGCTGTGAACTCAATACTGTTACCAGGAACTCAATGCATCAAAAGGTGACTTCATACATGGCCACTGCTGTCAGCAAAGAGGCCAAGGGCACCACTCTGGGAAAAGCACATCAGAAGAAAGGGCCTCCCTGCAACACCACAGGACACTGCACGGCCTGTTGGGGATATCCCAAGGTCAGGGATACACTGTGGTTAACTCTGACAAGGGAGCGGAGCATCCCACCCAGCACACTCCTGTCTCACAAGGCAAATTAGGTGCCCATTTACTGCTGGGTTGACTAAAAGAAGTCTTAACAAGTACTGACTGAGAATCCATCTTAAGCCTCTGACTCTGTAACAACACATCTTAAGCAGCACTCCAGGTCCTTGGAGAGATCCTTTTTCTAGTCTCTTCTTGCTGTTTTAGTGAAACAAACATTACATTTTCCTGGGTGTTACAGTACAGCTGGTCTATACTGTGACACCTGGGCCCTTACTGGGACACGGGTTCTGATCCAGCAGACAGCCATGGCAGCTTCACAAAACAGTACCAGCAATAAAACTCCAGGGTTATCAGACAATATATGGAAAGTGTTATTTCAAATCTTTGCACCCCACCCAATCTCCATTCATTCCCCTTCCATGCTCCCCTCTCAAATTACAGCAGCAGCAAACACAGTGTCACATTTAAGCCTCCAAATGCAAAATTAATATAGGCTACATAAAACATAGCAGGGTCTAAAAATAATCGAAGACTGTGTCCCTTAAATTTGTGCTCCAAATTTGTTTTCTACTGACAAATGCAACTTTGGCAAAAGACCTAACTACAGGGAACATCAGAAGTGCTATCAGAAGTTTTTCCAGCAGTTTGCCTGTACCAGAGCTCTTTGGGAGGCTTTGCTGCAGGCCCACAGAGCACAAGGAAAAGGAGTTTGGTGCAAGGAGCTCACACTCACCGTCTGCAGAGTTTCCTCCTGTCTTCTGCTTTGGCTCTGCCGGTTAATAAAGGAGCGTGTCGAGAGTTTGTAATGGTTCAACAAGCAGATGATCACTACCACCATAACAGTTATAACCACGATTATAATGATGATTTGAACAAACTCCAGTTCAGCTAAAACAAAGGAGAAAGAGAGGAAAATGTGTCAAGAACACACAGAAGGTTAACCATCAAAGCAACAACCTGAAAAGACTCTCAGTATTTTTCTGAGATGGATCTGGCTTGAGACACTACTGCTGTCCATTCTGCAAAGTTTTGTGAAGCTGTTGTAAAAAAGTATGAAAATTATTTAACTTCTGCCAGAGCAAATAGATCAGCACAAGTGGCTGCAGGTCAAAACTAAAAAGCTTCTTGGTGATCCTTCTCTGCAGCCTCCACAGGTAGTAAACTCTTCAACATAAACACCACATGAGTTTTTTGGACAAAACAATTTCACTGAAGAAAAAAAAAAAAAAAAAAAACACCACAAAAAAACCACAGACACCCAAACCCCACTCTATTTTAATAGCCACCTGTAATACCAATAGAGTCCAGAGGGCTCCATAAGCTTCAAAGCCTGAGAGGAATCAAGTCACTTCATCTAGTACACTACCTATAATTTTATCAAGTAAATAGCACGAAAGCTATTTAACTAGAGTGGAAAACTTTGGGCCTACTGAATCTACATGCAGGGTTTTTCTCAATTGCTACCCTCTCTCCAACTAGCGTAAATTAGAAATTTTCTAGGACTTTCCCAGTCAGGTAAAAATCTAAAAAAGAGCTCTGGTACACTAAAACAAGATATGCTCCACCACGGTTAAAAATGAAACCAGGGCCTTGGTTGTTGCAAGAGATACAATTACAATGAACTCCATCAGAACTCATCATCTTATCTGAAGCCCTGCCTAGACCACAAATATTAAGTATATTTAGAAATGAGTCACTCTTGCACCCTTTTGGCTATACTGGAGCAGCAAGGATGAGCAATATAAGGGGAAAAATTGCCCTTTGGAGTAAGCCAGTTGATGATTATTTCTATGGAAACTGCATTGCTCACAGGGGATGCTCTCATCTTGAAAGACAACTCCAGTTAATGGGAGGAGGTCTTTGGTTGCTATGCTGGTAGAAAAAGCAAAGAAGTTGCTCAAGTTTCAGTACTTTCCAAAAAGGGCACTACTTTTTGGACGCAAAAACATGAACTTTGGAGAACTGATATTAAATTTCTGTTTTAAAAAGCCAGCGAGGAAAGAGAGATGACATATGAACATGAAAGGACAGAACACACGTCAGAAAACAAGCCCCCTGCCCCCCATCTGCAGTTCGTAGCCACCCTCAGCTTTCTGTGTGACAGCAGAGCACTTGTGCAGACACAACACAACTGTGAGGCTGGCCACTCAGACATAAAATCCAGGATGAACCTGCAGTGGACCCAAAGGAAACCCAAGGCTGTTTCACTACTCCAAGACCTCTTGTAAACAAAACGTCAGACTAGAGGAGCTGCAAAGCGTGCTGGAGTCCAGTGGGGGCTGGTGCCAAGGTCCAGCTGCCTGTCACAAGCTACAGGCACCGCCACACCACCAAGGTGCAGAGGGTCTACCATCGTCTCCAGAGGAGCAACTAAGCCCTCTTAAGACTAAGGAAAGTGTAAAGGGCAACAATAGGTCTATCACTTTATCGCTCTTTGCTCTTAAGTACTTTCCACTCATCATTAAGACCACCAACATTTTCAAAGAATTTGGAGAGTCAGCGCTTTGTGCTCTGCTTTTGCTATCAGCCCCACACGCAGGGCAGCGATCTTTCCTTTCCCCTCTCTTTCGTCACTGGAAGCTAACAGTGCCGCCACCAAAAGATCAGAAAACCGGAAGAACAGAATTAATTAAAAAATAAACCCACCCAAACCATAGTTAAGTTAAAAGTCAGTTTTTCTTGGCTCAGAAACACAGACTTTACACAGCTGACAACTTCTGCAATTCATGTTCTGTGGCTACTGAAGTACCAAAGGGTTTCTTTACCCAAACTTTTTTTTGGGTCCATGTCACACTTCAGAATGGAAATTGAGAGACGGTTGCTAAAGGGCAACATGCAAAACAAGCAAGGTTGATTTAGGGTTTCCTAGAATGCACACATCACTAGAACGACATGTTACTTCTCTATCAGCCAAGGGTAGAGTCTTCTAAATTTATCGAGGCCCCTGCATTCAGTGGCAAAAGGCAGTACCTCTCCCTTAGAGATGAGTGATTCGGTCTGTGAGCACTTCCCGTGGGAGGGAATAATTTGAAAATGTTTGATTAAAACATGGCCATGTAAGAAAGAAAATAAAAACCACAGCACAGAGCTGTGAGCACATGGGATTTCTCAGGTCCAGTTTAAATTGTAAACACCGAACCGCAACAAAACACGTTACTGATGCTCAAGAGGATTTCCTCAGTGGAAAGAACGGGGGAAAAGAAAGAGAATTTTCAATCTCTTCTTCCTCCTGAGCGACATTCCTGGTGCTCATTAGGTTATTAGCAGTAAAAAGCAAAGGCAGACTGCAGCAGCGGTCCGCATTTGCTGGCACTGATCGAGGCCATTTAAATAGTTCCTAGCGGCTGCTGACAGGCACTGGGTCACCGCGGCCCCCGCCACGTCCCCTGCCCAACACCTGCCAGGCGTGAAGGGCCACCGCCTTCCAGACAGGCATCTCCTCCTGCCCACTTGTCCTATAAATTTACTGGGAAAGAAACCTGGCAGGAAGAGAAATGCTTTAGTTTTACTACGCCAAGCCTGCCACACTCATATCTATTCGTTTCTTTACACGCACGAAACAACATTTTTAATAAAAAATCTCCGGGGGAAAAAAAAACCTGAAACCGAACACAACGTTTCAGGGTAAACGCCCAACACGGAAAAAAGGCGACTAACCGCACGTTGAACCAAATCACCTGCTCAGAAGAGCTCGAAAAGAGCGACGTAATTGACAACCCTACCAGCAATCACACCAGACCGTCACCCCGCACCTCCCCCCGCACACAGACCCCGCAGCTCCGCCGGCGAGCGCTCCCGGGCGGGCCGGGCTGCGCCGTGCCCCGGGCCGCATCCCGCGGTCCCTGCCCCTGCGGACGCGCCGGTACCTCTTTCCAACAACAGGTCTTTTAACCGCGCATCCTTCACCGCTGTCTTGTTAAGCCGCTCACTGGACATGCTCGCCTCCGCCGGGCGGGGGGCTCAAGCCGCTCCGCCAGCCCCCGCGGCGGGCACCGCATCCCCGGCAGCCCCGGGCTCCATCCAGCGAGGGGACGCGGTCAGGGAGGCCGCCAGGGAGCCTCCCTCCCGCGCCTCTCCCGGCGCTCGGAGCGCGGCTGCCGCCCCGCAGCCGCCGCCGGAGCGGGCGGGCACGGCCGGCACCGGCCGCTCCCGCCCCGCCGTGCCCCGGCCGCGCGTGTGCGCGCACGCACGGACACCAGGGTCCCGCCGGGCTCCGCGCCCGCGGCGAAACGAATTTAAAAAAAAGGTAAAAATTCAAAAACCCAAACCACAACAACAACAAAAAGGGGGGGAAAAAAAATAATAATAAAAAAAAAACAACAGTCGACCGACGAGAACAAAAAGAACGGAAAGGCGCTGCCCCGCTGCTGAGCGAGCCCCGCGGGGAGGCGCGGAGCGCGGACAGGGAGGGAAGGAGGGGTGCAGGGAGGTCCGTACCTGACCCGCGCCGCCGCCGCTCTTTAAGCCCGGCCCGGCGCGGCGCGCTCGGGGCGCCCCGGCTCCGCCGCCTGCCCCGGCCCGCCCGCGCCTGCGCCGCGCCCGCGCCGCCCCCGCGCACGTGCCCGCGCCCCGCCCCGCCCCGCCCGCCGGGACGGGCCCGCGCGCGGCCGGACGCGCTCCCGGCCCTGGGCGCTTCCAAGGGCGCCGGCGGCCAAATCTCGCCCCCGGCGCCACACGGACAGCGAGAGGGATCCAGGGATCCTCCCGGCTCCGCGGCCGCGGCCTCCTTATCCAAAGTTCCACGGACAGTCGTGTGTGTGCCTGTGCGTAAAATACTAGGGAGTCGCATCCTGGAGCTGTACTGTACAACCATAACCATCAGAAGGAACGATGCCTGTAACCTCAAGTAAACAAAACAAAACAAACAAAAAAACACTAAAGAAGGAGGGAAAAGAAGAACATCGGGCTCCAGCCGCATGTGTGTTTCTTTGGCAGAACTCCCAGCTCCAGCAGTGCCTGCCTTCCCCTGAAGCCCTGTGCCTGCCAGTGAACCCCTCTGCCGTCCCTGAACCCCTGGGCCTGCCCCAGCCCTGCCCCTGTGCCAGCTTTTCTGGCTGATGAACGCTGCCAGATGGGTTCCTCATCCCGGTTCCTGCCTGTATTCCCGCTGAGAGCACCACAGTGGAGGCCAGCAGCAGGACTTAGGGCTGTCCCTGCTGCCAGTGTGAATAGGAGCAGCACAATCCCTCAGCGTCTCTGCCATGCTAGGAAGCACCATTAGCACCCTGTCCCTCAAGTCCCAGGATGTTCCTCCTACACTGGCTTCACCACCATGGCCAAGACTCCTCCCGTTCCTAGTTACTCCCCTGGATTATGGTGGCATCCCCAAAGCACTGAATAAGACCCGTGTGTTTACATGAACAAGAAAAGTGAGTTCACCTTCTGGTTTACATGGCCAGAACCTTGGAGCTCCTGAAAGCAGAGGAGATGGCTGCAGCACTGGTGAGGCTCCACGGCACTCTCCCAGCAGGCGGTGGCTGGCTCGGCTCGGCTCAGCTCAGCTCACACCAGCGCTGCTCTCCCCCACACACAGCACAGCCCCCCAGGACACTCTGGCACTGACCATAGAGGCAGACCCATGCCTTTCATGTTTGTAAATCCCATGGACCAGCCTCAAATAAAAAGATACCCTAACTCAAAGTCAAAGAGCAAAAGCCAAGAGGGGCAAGTGGCTGAGAGGAGTGGGTCTGCTTGCAGTCACCTATCAAGCTAGCACTATGAAGAGCCAGGGGGTTAAAAACATTAGGGAGACATATCCTGCTATATATATCCACAGCACACAGAAGGGCCCCTCTCCTGGTTACAGGCTATCCCCACTGTCTGGATTTATTAAACTGTTGTTGACATTTAGCTTGATACTGCAAGGTCTAAGGCCTCAATCCAAACACAACAGTCAAGCTGGGGGACAGTGATTGTGGACTGTAAATAAATATCCTTTGAGAGTTCCTAGAAGAGCAGAGTGAGTTTAAATTCTATGTCAATGGAATGCTTTCGTACAAGTGGAGTATTAACCAGGTACAGCACTGTTACCAGCAGAGAGAAGTAATTCAGTACAGATATCAGATGTGGAGCACCTTCAAAATTACAATCTGATTGTCCTTAAACTACTTTGAAAACAATTAATTCAACAGACCAGACTTCTAAATGTGGCTGTTGTATGGGCATACCCACTCAATGTGTACAGAGCTGCTGCTGAGGCCAATTACCTTCCTGTTGCAAACTCTTTGTTTTCAAGGACTTTGTAAGACAAAGTTCTTCTGAGCCAAAGACTGACCTACATACATCATTCCCCAACCTAGTGTTTAAAATGAAAAGTTGGTTTCAGATGAGTGCAGTTTAAAGACTACAAAGAAAGCAGAAAACAAACCAAACTAATATATTGGTATTAATGCTTCTTCTTTTCTCATACAATTGAACTGTAGATGTTTAGAGTCTTCAGTTCCTGAAGAGCATTAACCCATGACATAAAATAATTGCTTTGGCAAGATTGGGTTTTCGGCACATGGACTGATAATTAACACACTTTACCCCCTTTCTAGCCCGATACCCACCTACTACTATTGTACAAGTGCAGATACAGTGACTGCAAAATGGTTACAGACTTCTGTATCCATAAGTAGTGCACCTGATAAGCGTCCTCAAGAACGTCCTCAGTACAATATTTGGCTCATCACCTATTTATTAAGAATTTATCACAAACTTTTAAATGTAAAGCAAGCCCTGTGCCAGAGAGCCCATATAAGCTTCTCTGTCAACAAGAATGGGGGACCAGCTTCCTGCTAAAATTCCAAGTAGTAGGTTCCACTATAACCTCTGAGCAGGATGGCTGCTCTGGCATCGGGGTTGAAGCTCCTTAAGCAGGTTCTGGCACAGAGTCATAATGCTTCTCCACAGGCCATTACAAGTCTAGCATATTAATGATAAAACCAAGGGCTAGTTAAACTTGGTAACAGGTGAAATTTTATGAAGGACATGTTCACTGATCTGTCTCCTCAGATCATTGCTGGGAAAACGAAAGACTCATTCTGGAACCCACAAGAACAAAACCTGATTTTTTTTTTTATTTTACTGTTAGTAAAGATGTTAATCTCAAGTGTAAAGAAACATGCTTTGGTGACCAAAACTGGACAGATGCTGCTTTCTCAGTATGGGTTTTGCATTTCTGCTACTTCTCCCTTTTTGCCTCTTGATTCTCTAAAGACATTACTGATTGTGGCAGGTTGTTGGCTAGCCCTTACTTTGAAGGGTAAGAGAAAACCCACAGTCTTGAAAGTGGACTAAAAGGGGGTGTTTCCTCCTGCCTGCAGCCAGCCCCTTGGGGTCACTCACTAGGGAACCTGGTGGGTGTGTGCAGAGGTGCTTCCCCCTCCCTGCACTGTCAAGCAACTTCAAGGCTTCAGGCAACTGCACATGCACCCACTGAATGTCCATGCCCCCACCTCTCAAAGTGCCACCTGGGGGAAATTTTCACCTTTCTGATTAAATCCGGAGTTTAAGTTTGTCAGAAAAAGATACAGAGGAACCGCACCAACCCATGGAAAGAAAAAGTGCTTTTCTCACAGGCAGTGAACTCGAGTAACTGATTTGCCAGCAGTATGTTATCCAGAGGTATTATGTTGCGTTTAATGTGATTAGGTGCAAGGAACAAGCAGATGGGAGCGCTGTGAAGAGATTAGCAACACAACCCAAAAGAAGTAAAGTTGGTGGAGAGAAGAAGGCCGTATTTAAGGCCTCTAAATTAACTCCCCTTTAAAGCTGTTCTTTACTCTGCAGTAATAGGAAGGATTAGGAAATTCAAGCAGTCCTTCATATGCATAGTTAGTTGCACGGCCTGAGTGATCCCTGTGCTGTCCACACATGTAGTGGTTCCTTTTCCTGTACTGGAAGGAGGGTTCAGTCAGGGACACTGAATTATAACATGCTGATTTAAAAGTAATCACCGTTTCAGACCTGACTAGCACTGGCTCTGTTTACACTGGCGAGTGAGAAAATCTACTTATGAATTATCCCCAGTGCAGTTCTATTAGTCCTCACATGTTGGCTCAACATAGGCAATTTGCAGTCGTCTGTTCCAGCAGGGTTAAATGGTACAGTGAGCATAATGCCCTGGCCCTGTTTACCCTGGAGATTACACTGCTGGTAACGCCAATGCTCCCCTGCCACTGCTGAAAAACAGGTACAGAATTTCCTGGTGCTGATGCTTGAGGAATAAGAAGCTCTGGGCAGGGAAAGGCAGCTGTAAATATGAGGAAGATAATCAACCCAGACTATTCAGACCAGGAAAATATCCCCAAGGGGTTCAAGTAACTGGAGTGTCTGAGAACCAAAATTTCCCACCATTAGGGTGACTATTGTGATATGGTGGCTTCCATGTGTTTTGGTTGTTGCTACTTCAATCCTCCATTTAGGTCTGTCCAAAATTAATGAACAAAATCAGCTGCGCTGAAAATACTGCACCTCCTTCCATCCTTAATTTTGATCACATTCCACAGCTTTTGTCACATTTTGAGCTCAAATCAACTAAGTGTAAAAATGAGCTATTTAAGTAAGGGAAAAGGCAAGAAAGTATCACAATATTGTTCGTTTGAGGTGTTGTTTTTTCTTTTTTTTTTTTTTTAATTCTGTTATTATTCAGAGCACTCCGAGCAGTACTTGCAATTAGTACCTGGTACTGGATTCTGTGGAGTCTCTGGTTGCAGCATGTCTACCCTGCCTAAGCTCCCTGTGGTTTCCAGGCAATTCCCAGCAAGTACAGGAAAGAATCATCCCTCCTTATTAATTTTTTTTTTTTTTTTCTGTTCAAGCAGGAGCTAGAAGAAATGCACTAAGGACCACATTAAAAAGCTGAGAGATCAGATCATGCATTATCCTGCCATAGGAATGGATGAAAGTTAAATGAGGGATAGAATTAGAATGGATGCTAGAATTAAGCATATGCAAAAATCCACCTCCAACACAAAACTGAAAGCCCTGTTGTAGAAGTATAAGTTGCTAAATAAGCTATTAGTGGTATTTTAGACACACAAAGAACGTTCATTCTTCCACTAAAGAACATACTTCTCTTACAGAGAGTCTCCTGCCAGGTGGATTATTCGCTCCATAAATCTCAATTGCCAGCAAACTCCCTGGCAGCCAGGAAAAGAAAACAACGGGCACTCGACTGCAGGTTAACAGACTATCAAATATTTTAGTGCTTTCTGACTATGGTGTATGCAAAGACTTCAAAAAGCTGGACAGTGCAAA
This sequence comes from Hirundo rustica, assembly GCF_015227805.2. Lineage (NCBI taxonomy): Eukaryota > Metazoa > Chordata > Aves > Passeriformes > Hirundinidae > Hirundo > Hirundo rustica. The sequence goes on along the minus strand of NC_053450.1, from coordinate 54,227,640 downwards.
AAGATCACAAGGAAACCCAGCAACTCTGGCCTAAAAAAAGAAGAAAATCTAAGAGGAAGACAGAACAGAGATAAGAAGGGAAAGCAGAACCAGGATTACAATGCAGCACTAAAAATACAAGTAGAATGTGAAGAGCTGTATTTTATTTCTGACATTAATATAATCAGCTAGTTTAGAGACACAAAGCTCTGCCTCACTGGTGGTGCTGTCTTGTACCTGAAAGTAAAGCATGAAGAGAGAACCTGGAAAAAGTATCCAAAGAGATACTGGGAACAAAGGCAATCCACAGAATGCAAAATTTGAGGTCAGTGATGACATAAAAATAATGTTTTTAAAGAACTACAATGCCAATATAAGCTAGTGTTAACATTTAAAAGTGAGCAAAGGAAAGGCTTTAATACTGGTAAATGGATCTTCACGCAAAACAAAGGAATTTGTTTTCTTTCATCCTGCAGTTTTCTTATCATTTGTCTTGCAGCATTTACATACATGCTGTCTGGATGTGTAATCATAAGGGAAATTAACCCCGGATAACCCCATGCTGCAGCACGTTTACAGAAATTGCTCTAGAGAAAACAACTCTAGGAATAAAATGAGGGATGTTCAAACCATCGGAAATCAAGTGAGTCACAGACACGATAGGTCTGAAGGATGGGAAAAATCTCTTTATGAGAACATGCCATTAAACATTACAATCAAGCATAAAATTGCTCTGCCACAGTATTTTGTTTTATTTGCATTGTTAAATTTCTTCTCCTAACAATAATGGATAGTTTATAGCCCTAATGATTTATACTAAAAGAGCTGTGTAAATGCATCCCAAATGGGTGCCTCCTTTCTTAAGAACCACAGACTCAGTTTCCTTCAGCTTGATCGCAGATCGGTGACTCACACAAATTTCACATCTGCCTCAGGATACAATGGTGCAGCTTCTAACGAGCTTTCACGATGGATTAAGCTCCTCTGGTGCAAGAGAGGTGTAAAAACTTATGCCAATTTAGAAAAGCATGCTGCGTTTCCACAAATTGCCATGGTGCAAGAACTATAGAGGCTCTGACATTAACAACTGTTATCACATTACTAAGTTCATTACTTCTGGCTTTTGCAGGCCCCCTTAAAATACATGTCTGGCATACAATCCGTGTATGTCCGTGCACAGAAGCACAAATTTTCCCCAATAAATCAATGTAATTGATCCCATTGTGCAAGTATTTAAATGTGTCTGCAAAACACATTCACCTCATTTGCAGTGAACCCCCAAAAGAGGTGAGGATTGAGATTTTTGGTGGGCAAAATGATTTGGATTTGCTCTAGTTTGTAGCCCTCTGTGCTATAACAGTGTAATCTATTCCCAATCCACCGCATTCCAAAACAGTAAAGTCAGGCTCCCTCAAATCAGAAGAGTGATATAAAACGACCCTGTGGGATCCTCCTAGATCTTATCCTTCCAAAGCGTCCTTGACCTTTATGTCAAAATTAAGGTATTCATTAATGCTTGATTCCAGCATCTGAAGCATTAAGAAAATCATTTAATTTAAGGCAAAATCTTGAGAAAGGACAACACTGGGAATAAGAATCAGAATCTAGTCAAGATTTCTTAGGCCAGCAAGAATGAGAATAACTGCATATAAAAAGTACTCAGGTCACGGGGAAGTGTCAGCAAGTTCGCAACGCACTTCTTTTTTGACTAGTGGCCTAAGTGAGTGTGTGGACAATAATCCTCAACCAGGAGATGTGAGGAGGAAACAGGAGAAAAAGTCCACAGAAAATGTCAGTTGTCAGATACTTCCTGTAGTTTTTCCATAACCATTTATCGGGAGCCAGTTTTAACTCATCATCACAGGCATTCCTCAGCAAACAGCAGCGTTTCTGTCACTTCCTTCAGGCTGGAAAAGGAGTAAGACTTCCCAAAAATACATCTTCTAGAAAAGAGGAAATTAAGCGAGCAAGCTCAGCACTCAATGGGAATGGGATACCTTGCTGTTACTTGTGAAAAGAAGACCTCTGAGTAAACCACCAGCGAAACGACAACCACACTGCAGAAGCTACCAGGCTATTTTTACCACAGCAGAATATGTTATCTTTTCATTTTGTAGAAAGGCAATAAAAATTCATAAGATTCATGCTCTGCATTTAAAGAGAAAAGCTCGGTAATACAGCATTCAGACCACACGGTTTTTAACGTTCCCATGAATGGTCTAAGTTCTTCAGTCTTCTGACATGTTCACAGGGATGGTGTTTACATTGACTTGTTCATAGTACATCATATCACATTTTAACGATTCAGTTCGCTCTGACAAAAGGAAACATCTGCCATATTTTTTTTCTTTCGTGAACTTTATCACAATTAAAAATCTGACGTTTCACCAGCCTGTGTGCCAACTGAGAAGAACGCCAAGTTCGGCACTTCCCGATACATACAAATGAGTGCGGCACGAACAGCTAGTACCAACAGCACCAAGCCATCACTGACTTGTCAGTTCTCACCACAAAAGAGAAGAAAGATCACAGTTTGTGGGCAATAATTTTATAATCTTGGTCTGGTTTCCATATGACAGAGTGCAAGAGAGAGAAAGCAAAAAAAAAAAAAAAAAAAAAAAAGATAAAAAGAACGTTTTGCAGCTCTGTGTGATGACAACATAAGATTTCTATGTCTTGCCCTATTTCAGCCAGAAAAATATTAAAGCAGCATGTCACAACTGGCATAGCTTCTAAAAACGATTTCCAAACATTGCTTGATGGACAGCACCCTAGCAACTCAATACAAAGCCTAAATCTGCATCTCTTTTACATAAAAAGAGACCAATCCCACCCAATGCAATGACGGTATTCTTGTTTTCAGCAGAATTAATGGTATCTACAAGCTCAAGCCACTTCTGAGACACTACACGTGAAAGGAAGGCAGCTTGACCATTTATCATGAGGACCACCAGCCTCTTGTACCCTGTGTAAGGGCAGGCTAACTTTTGTATTTCTAGGCAGTTTAAATGACACTGTCATTTCAGGATGGAAGCCAAGAGCCAGGAACAAAACCAGCAGCCATGCAGTGCTAGTTCATATGTGGAGTAGCAGATTCCCACTCTACTGTGATGTTACTGAGCCCAGGCAGTCGGAGGGATGGATGTTTCTGAACAGAATCCAGGACAGAGCTAGGGTCTCAGTGCTGGTGGAGAGGTGTTTTCTAACACTGCTCCTCCATACATATTTTCCCTGTAACCCCAACATAATATTGGATCAGGTAGGATGCAATTAAACTTGAAGTGTCTCACAGGAGGAGTTCAGGTACCAAGAAAAGAAAAATTACCCTGCATACAGAATATACAAGACTGCATACAAGGTATGGCAGAGATGCTTAGGGAGATGCATCATCTAGTTATGAGATCAGACTGAGACTGAGTTTCACTCCTTAACTCTGTCACAGACCTGTTAGTGACCTAAGGCAAGTCCCTTCACCCCTTCCTGCCTGTCATCTCCATTCTTCTCTGTCTTGGTACTACAGCAGCACCTGCACAGCACTTGCACGGAGCACGGCCTCACTCACCTCAGCCTTCACACACTGTCCACTACCAGTACCATATGTCACTTGGACGGCTAAGCTGCTTTCCAAGATGACATGTGAGCACCTAAATCACAAAGATGCATTTTCAAAATCTGCCCAGTGGTAAGTGGCCTGGTGCCTTTTCCCAATTAGCAAAAGGCTGGTCCCAAGGGGCTGCAGTGGTATTTTCCTGTATGTGACAGTAAAAAAACAACCAAAATTTGCTTGAAATCTTACCAGACACACTGGAAAATGATAGCTAATGCATCTCATAGTTGGTTGGCTGGTATTTTTGGATGGAAGACTGCATTTCAAACTACTTCATCCTGTATTCCCACTCTACAACTGCACATCCGACATTGTACTGACTCACCGGTAGCATTTTTGTGCAGCCCACTAAAGAGATAACACTACACCCCATTTGGGTGGGGCAAGGCTCTCTGGGTGAATTGACTTCTTGGAGAGGAAGTTTTGAGGGTAAGATACTGGTTTTCAGGGTCACAGAGAAACTGTGATCTCCTGTGCGTGCATGCAGAGCAGGAAAAACACATCCACTCCCTCACACTTCTCCGTGTTACCCTACTGGGGCAGAAAAACTACTGATGCGTCACATTTGGTGCAGCCCTAATTTTTAATATAAAATGTGGTTTTTCACATTTAGGATTAAGGTAAAGGGTTAAAACCAAATAAATCCAAGTTCTTATGCAGCCTTCAGGGAGAGGGCTAAGCTTTGTGCCCAGCCTAGGAGGGGATGCTGCCCACACAGCACACCTTCCAGACTGCCTCCAGGCAAACCCAGAGCAGACAAAGCCTTTTGGAGAAGCAAAGGGCAGAGATCTCCGTCATCCCTTCCAGTCTGGGATCAGGGGTCTCTGCCACACTTCTGATCCGCTGAATTTTAAGTCAAAGCTGCAGAGAATCGGCCTGAGCCTGGCAAGTGTTTTATAGTGCCATTCTGTGATCCCACAGGCGCCGCTTCACGCATTCGTGCAGTGATTCCAGAAACAGCCTTGACTGCTCACCCATTAACTGTGAGGTGCGAGTCAGGTTTGCACTGCTGGGAGACGGGCTATTTTTACCACTCTTAGGATGTGCTGTCACAACGTTAAATCCCAGTTGCAGATTTACCAAAAGCGCTAAGGGGATTTGTCCGGGATTTCAGGGTGCCGGCATCCTGATCTGCACAGCGGCTCAGACCAGGCTTTTTGCCATTCATAAGTCCCAGACAAATGACTCGTGAGAGCGTGCAGCTTGCCAGCACAGCGCATATCCAGCGAACACGCGGGGTCTGGGATGCGTCTGACACCGGAGGCACGTGCCGGCCACCTGCACACGGCATCCCGGCCTCCCCCATGCGCTGCGGGCCAGGCTTCACCCAACACCTGTGTGCCTGCGCGCGCCATCTCCCCCGTGCACAACGCCCGGGCACACCACGCCACGAGGACCACACGTGTGGCACGTGGGAAAGGCCTGGCCACACAGCCCCCGCCCTCAGGCAGGGCAGCGTTTACTCCCCGTACATCCCAAGCCATTCCCGCTTTCTGTAGTCTCCACCAAGTGCAGCACAAACTTGCAGTTGCTTCCCTTATGAAGTTTACACCCTGCAGCAAGAGCTTCCCAGGCACCTCTGCCCTCAGGGATCCAATCTGGCTGTGGTAGGTACTCAAAAGGGTCTCCTGGGAGAGATCATTGATGGCTCATGGATAAAGTCTGAGAAATACTGCTGTATGACACTCAGGATGATGAGGCCGAGGTGCTGCCAATACCTTACCTGCCATATCTCCTGCCTTGAAAGCTGCATGTCATCATATTAGCACAGTTTTGCTAGGTGAATTAGAGAAGGCACACCCTTTCCAGAGTTTATCCTGGATTCTTTTTAGACACACCGAATACCCTGCTGTTAATGCATCTGGTTTCTGGCTTACACACCTAAGGCAGGAAGAAGGGAATTGCTCAAGCCAAAGTTGTGCATATAAGAAGCATGAATCTGTCATACAACCCAAAGTGGCTCTCAGCTTCAATCTGTCCTTTTTGGGGCAGAAACAGCTTAGACATTTTGAATTTAAAAAAACTCTGGTTATTTTTTCTTTATTTCCTTTCATATTTCTTGCTCTGAAAGCTCAGACTAAGACTTTCTGTTCATTGTAGGTGCCTTAAAGCCAACCTAAACCTGAACACCTCTAAAAACTCCTAGGAAGGTGGTTTTCTATTTTGCTTTGGGGTGGGGTTTTTTGGGTTTTTGTTGTTGTGGTTGTTATTGTTTTGCTTTTGAAGTTTGGGGGAGAAGGTGGGGGGAACTACCCTCTTAGAATTAAGAGTTGTGATTCCCAGTATTAGAGGTAAGAGTTGTGGTTCCCAGTGTTAAATCATAAAATTTTGAGGTTCTGTTCTTTTGCTAAAAAAAAAAAAAAAAAAAAAAAATTGCTCTTTTTTCTTTTTTTTTAGCACGGTGTGAATTTTTGTCACATAAAGAACTGAGTCCCAGTTTCCAAAATGCTCATATTTTATCTTTTCTGCTATATTCTTCAGTTAATACTTTAACATCCTGCCTGAAACTGAAGCAGTTTTAGGTTCTCCATTGCCTACACATCTTGTCATTTCTAACACGACAGTTCTGTAACCCATTTGTTTTCTCAGTGCGTCTTTGAGCATCGCTTGTACTTCACAGTGCAGATGTCTAATGCAGATCAAGGCGGGCACTGCAGCATATTCTGTTCCAAAAGACATCCCCACCTCCTCATTTGTTTTGCAACATGGCTATCAAAGCACTAAATAACATAATAGTTAGCATACATCCCTTGTCTTACATACTCTGCATGGTTTATGCATGTTACTTCATTTCTTCACTCCTGTGTAATAGATGCAGAGGTGATCTCTTTATATAAATTGTGGATACAAAACAAGTTAATAGCTAAACTAAATAATCAGATCAAAGCCCTTTCTCAAATTTCTGAGGCCAAAATAAATCCCATTTATGAGGAAAAACACACGCAAAAAAATGTAGACCACCTTTTGCAAACAAATTAAATGTAGGCTAAAGTTTGATTGCAGCTTTTTCTCTGTGAGCCTCTAGCCCAAATCCGAAACCCAAGTTCTCTCCCTCAAAGCTCACACCCAGAGGCATGGCTCACTGGTCAATGCAATCTTCAGAGTTTCCCATCTTGAACAATTTATTTTCAGGAACAAAGCCTGGAAGAGATCCAAACCCCCCGTGTGGATTGGCAGCAGCTCAGGATGCTGTCTAGGTGTGTCTGGCTTGCCCAACTAACAACTCTTTCCAGTCCCTCCATGCAGAGCACACTTGTCTTTCATCATCCTGCAGAAAACCACCCATAAACTTCCATTCTCTCTTTTATAAAAAGGACACCAGTTTCTTCCACTAGATCCCCAGCTTTTTCGGCTGTCAGACACTTTGGGGTTTAGCTGGTGGCTTAGAATTCAACAGCGAATATACGGTTTAGAATTTACAGCTGCGAAAACAATTTCCCAAAATATCTGTATGAATGCAATGCAGAAATATGCCACATTATAACAGTGAGTATTCTTTCTCAAAATGGAAGTGTTACATTTCAAGCACAGCCCTATGCTTCAGATGAGCCAAGAAACTTCTGAAATGAGTAGCAGGCCTTGCTCAGCACCCCATATGCAAAAGCGGCCTCTTCCTGCTCCTCTTGCCCCTCCAGGTAGCAAAGCAAAGTTTCTCAGCTGTGCTGTTAAGCCAAACTCCCTTCAACGTTCTTATCAGGACAGCATTTCTCAGCTGCAACCATCAAACTGTTACCCCTGAAATGGCTCCATCTGAAGGTTATTTGTATCCTAGAATCATTTAGGTTGGAAAAGACCTTTAAGATTATTGATTTCAAACACAAACTAATTTTTCATGTGCAGAAACACATGGGGAAACAAACACTAATATTAATCCATTCAAACAGCAAGGAGTCCCCCCCATCCCCCTCCCCCACGCACAAAGCTGCAAAAAATTAAATCCATACGAGCATTTATAAAGAATATCTTATTTCGGGGAGAAAACAAAAGTGACTGACACAGTTATTTGTCAGTGCTGGTAAATAAATTTGCACGGCTTACAATGTTTACCCTGGAGTACAGCTGAAAGATCCATTCGTGCTGCATTAGAAACCCGCCTCAATGACAAACTTCAGCTCCCCGCTCTAGCAAAGCTGATGTATTGACTAGACAGGTAGATATTAGGTGCTCCGACTGTCTGGATGCTATGGAAATCATGCCGCATGCATCTGACCGTTGTCAGCGGCAGAAGACAAGCGCTGGCCTCATTCTTATTCTAGCCAGGAAAAAGGCCTCGTCTGCATTAGCCTTTTTACTGAAAGGCTGCCATATTTGTCAGTTCAGACGCATGTAAGATAAGCTCTTTCCCCGTTATCTAATATTTCACCAGGCAGTGGAAACGAAGGATAAGCAGAACCTAATAGTCTATGTGGGCAGGAGATCTTGAATGCTGTCAAGCTCGGCGCAAGGCCTGGATGCCCTAGACAAGGGGAAGTTTACAGCAGAAGTTAATCACTTCATTTTGAAGAAAAACTCACAGGGATTTGGAGAAATGGCTTGGACTTATCCTGGCTACGCAGCAAGCAAGGAGACAAGCGTAAAACCCTTAGTGCAGCATTGTACTCGGTGCCTGTCCCCTCTTGTAATGTAGGTACTGCTTGGCTAAAATTCCAGCCCAGTCAAAGGGGATTAAAGAAGACAGCTGGAAAACCACTGCTTTTTCTAAGCAGCTGGACAAAGCAGAAGAGGCAGGGAGAAGCAAAATGAAAAATGAAACTCTGCATTCTTGAAATGCAGAGGGCTGATCAGTCCCTTCCTTGTACAGCAGCTAGCAGAGATGCCAAAAGTACTGCTGCAGTCTGATTTACCTGTACCTCTACACTCCAGAACTGCCCAAATTGCATGCAGAGTTGGTAACAACCTGGCAGAGAGATCAGAAAGGCTCTTGCTCTGTCACAGGACTCCCTGGCAAACACATATCTTAACAGGCTTTTCTGCTGCACAATGTGAATATAACGGTGCTAAGCAAATTCTGAATAAAATTAAGATAGCCTGTTTCAGAGCTCACAGAGTAAGTCTGGTTTAACAGCGTGTCTTCTTAAGAGATACACCATTTCAAATTAGAGACTATATGGTCACACTGCTCCCTTTTAATGCGCTGACATGAGAATCCAACCACATTTGGTGCAGCCCCAAGTATAAGCTTTACACATTGTTCTGGCTCACCCTGAATGGCCAAGCTATGCCCAAGTTTGTGAGGCTTTTTTCCATAACTCTTCAGAGGTGCCCTGCCAAAATGTAAGCAACAGCCTTTAAGGGAAGGGTTATAACACGCGTGTGGGATGTGGTATCCAGCATTCCTCTGCTGCCTGTGAATGCTGCCATCCCAATCCACTGCCCACCTTTTAAACCACCACCTAAGTGACACGGTGAGCTGTGTTCTGTGCTTGGACTCCTAACGTCAACCCTGCACTTAATACCTCTTGTGGTCACCAATAATAATTTTGACCCTCCCTGGAGTCAACAGCGCTTTGGCTGTCAACAGCAACAGTCCCAGGATAGCTGCTGTCAGCAGCGCCACACCACGTGTGCCCGCACGTGACAGCAGCTCTGCCGTGTCGCCCACCTGCTCCCACTGTGTGATGATGGGGACTACACAAAGTCACAAGAAACCTATTCCCAGGGAGTCAAGTGCTCCTTGGCGTCAGCACTCGCCGTCCTCATGGAGCAGGCCAGCTGGGGGAAGACGCATGTGGCATGTGAGCCTGCAAGGAAAACAAAGCCTAGCCTGCGTCTAATTTTAGGCTTGGCAGCCCTAAGGATGTTCTGGGCTGCCTTTATCTTTGGCTTTTCCAACTCCTCTTCCTTTAAGGTCATACCCTTAAAAGCTGTTGTGCTGCCTCTTGCCTCAGGTCTTTTTCCTTTCCCCGCATCAGCCCAGTCAGAAGGTGCAGCAGCATGAAAGCCCTGACCTCCTGGAAAGCCTTCCTTTCAGTGAGCTGGCAGGACAGCCATCCAGGAAAAAGCTTCCAGCCTGCTGGCTCAGCTGGGATAGAGAAGGGATGACCCCTCATACTTTATTTCATCACCAGCTGGCTGCAATATTTTCTGAATTGCCCTTCTCCTCAGGCCAGTCCAGAGTTTCTCTGCCTTTTTTCACATGAACCTTGCTGTGTACTTTTTCTTTTTCTTCAATCATGCACATTAGGTACTTCATTTAAGGTGAAGGAATCCCAGTTTTATGTTAATGGGAAAGGAATGGGAAGGTACCAGGACTTGATGCCACATGGCCAAGCTCCATTCCCCTTTATGGACTCCCTCAAACCCCAAATCCTGTCCAACAGGACTCAGGTTCACCCACTCCTTACACACGAGTGAGATGTCATAGGTTAGCTCTTTGGAGAAATTGCCAGGAGGTACAGGCGGGTTAACACCAAGTATCCTTCTGCCCTCCACAAGCCGCAAATTCCCTGCTGCAGCATGTTGGAGGAGGAAAGTGATGCTGGACCACCATCCTCACATGGGAAAGCTGCTCATTCCCCAGGTGCCTCAGCCCAAGACTGATCCCACCATCTAGGGCCAGCTCCAAATGCCAGCTGCAAGGAGCACGTACAGAGCAGCAATGCTGCTAAGCCTCCACTCGCAGCCCCAACATCGAGCAAAACAGTGCTCCACGTTCAGGGAGTCTAGGAATGCAAAACAGAGAGAAAGGCTAAGGTGGCTTTCCAAAATATTCTTGTTTCACCCCTAATTCCCTAAAATGGTGCAGGGATTGATTTAAAACCTGGAAGAAAAATATAACCTAAAGGTACCATTTCATCCTTTACAGCATTCCACTTCCAGCAGTGTTTTCCACCCATGTCCAGAGAAGGCAGCAGGTTACCCACCATGACACCAGCACTGGATTCCAGCCCCAGGGGCACCGGACAACCTCCTGCCCACCTCTGGTAGGGCTGAACAAAAATACCAGCTTCTGGAGGAAAGTGTCTATTGTGCACTCATACACCATGACCTCTGACTTCACATCCCAGCTGCCACTCTGAAGCCTGCACAGAAATGATAATCTCATTTTTCTCTCCTTTTTAATTTTTTTTTTTTTTCCAGAGGGAAGGGGGAAACCTTAATTAGGTAGACATGGCTACTTAAAAGCAGTCTCTAGCAAGTCCATTCTCCACTGAAACAACTGGGGCAGAATGTGTCTCTGGTAATGTTACATTTAGTCATTAAAAATGTGCATTTGTGATTCTAAAAGCTGCTAGAGGCAAAACACAAGAGAGAGATACATACTCAGATTTACATCCAGTTTCTTGCCGGGGAGACTCAGTGAAACTAAAATTAACATCTCTACCTTTCATTTGCATTTCTGGACAAGCATACATTGAGTAATAACCACCATGGCTGTACACATTTGAATCCTCTTTCAGCAAAGGCCTAAATGCCTTTTGAAAAACCTAAATAATTTAGCACTGTGATAGTGTGAAGTGTGTTAAGTCACTTTTATATACTACTACATCTAGCTCTGGGGTACATCACAGGAGAGGTCGTTTTAAAGGAGCAACACACAACGGCTTGGGGCAGAAAAACAGCTAACAGATAAAAGGAACAAAAATACTGGCACTTGATGGGAAAATATTACACAGGAATAATAGATAATCATATAAAAACAGTACAAACTATACAGTGGAATCTTTAATTACAACTGACTACAAAGACTTTGATTTCACATTTCGCCCATGCTGGTTAAACAACATCTTGGTAAAACTAGTGCACTTTCACCATTTATTTGTATTACAGCAACATAAAGATCCTTCAATCAAGAATCACAACTTCAGTGGCCTGAGCATTGCACGATTAAAAAAAGATTTTGAGGTCTGGAACTATGACAAAGAAGATGACTTGCTTACAAAAAAGGAGGTGAGATTAAGGCGTAAAATGCTCACATCCACTGTAAAAAATTCTGGGTATTCTTAGCTCAACAGCTGTCTAGCCAAAAAAAAAACAAAAAAAAAAAAAACACCAACCCCAAACTAAAAAAAACCAAAAACTGGAAAAAAAAAAAACCCACTCCAAGGAAAGCCTTTTTAGGACTTTGACAGCAAATAGTCTTTCCTATGGATCAGTGTAGGGGGCCATTTACTGAATCACCAAGACAGTTTTCTCTTGCACTGGGACAATCCCTCACAAAGCCACACGTAGTAAAGTGCACAAGCAGACTAAGGGGATTAGAAGGAGAAATTGGCACTGTATTTCTGTATTCCAAATTCTTCCTATTCTCTGTTTTTCTGAGCAGTAAAAGAAACTGTAAAAACAAGATCCAGATACTACCTGAAATAAAGCTGTTTCCTATTGTCCTATTACCTAACTTTTAATAGTATTATTGTCTCAAAAAAACAACACACATTAGGAAATAAGTGAAGCTTAAAAAAACCCGAAAAAGCTAACTATAGGTAAATTAACTAGATGGACAAACAGTTCAAATTCTGTGGCCACAGGCTGGACCCAAGGCTCTCCTTCACCACCAGCAACTGGAAAAAATAAATCTCAAAGTTGTTGCATTTTTGTTCTGTCACACAGATTTTGCTTTGTTTCTAGGTTATGGGCATCTGAAACGGAAAACTATACCTGTTTTTCCCGTAACAGAAAACTATACCTACTTTTCCTGTAACAGTTTGCAAATTTCACAGCCCATTTCAAATAACTTCTGGCAGACTTTTTTTTTTTTTTTTTTTTTTGCTTCCCAGAGCTCCTTGGAGCAGGGAAGCTTTAATAATTTGCTCATACAGTGCCAATCAGAATACAAAGATGAAAAAAGAAAGAAAAAAACGAAAATTAAAAGAAAAGAATCACCAACAAACTAAGCTTCAATATTAAAAAGTGGAAAAGCAAATTAATGTGACGGGCTGTATGAAAGTAAGGAGGTGAGATGAAATGGGCATCCACACAGGTGCTCAGAAGCGATGATCCAATGGTCTCCTCTGATTTCACAGTTCAGGAGCTCCTGGCACATCGCTGGCCTATCTGTAGCATCTCCATGCTAGAAAGAAAAGTTTCCATCTACAACTCATTTATTAAAAAGTGGTTCTTTAGGCTATCATAATACAATAATTTACAGTGCTTAGGTTTACTCTGTGCTTTGTTGGTGAGGAAAGCAGAAACGAACTTACTGTTCTTCTTCTTCTACAGTAGTTTAAAAGCACAGCGCAATTTCAAGGGCAGATCAAAGTTAGACTAATTATTTCCTTTCTGCATATCCCATAACTAAATGTAACAGGTCACTAGGGAAGGGTGAAACAAAAGATGAATGTATTTGCACATGCTAACAGCAAACACCAAGAAACAAGGACATTATTTATATAATAAGAAGATGCATAAGGGAAAACATCAAAGCCTATATTAAATATACAAACCCACAAATATATCACCAAAGGTGCCTGAATAACCAGGGAAAGGAGCTGGCTGCTGTCCTCTCCACACTTCACATTAAACATAACTGCTGAGGTGGTTATAAGAGCCTTTAGGACTACTGATGATGAAGGTTTGATAATTCTAGTACTGCCCACTTGATGTTAATCCCAAGACTAAAAAATACATTGCCATTGTTTTCTGTTGTATAGAAACATTTGAGTTTACTCAGGCCATACCAAAAAGATTTGGGCTGCAGTCAGGAAGGCTAGAAACATGTTTTACTGTATTTTTTTTAATGAGACTTGACATTCTTAGTATACAGTTCCAAGAATCAGTTTTAAAATACCCCAGCTATCATGAGAACTGAAGAGTGGTCAAGAATATAATTTGCCTGTAGAAACTCGCAGAAGCAAATAGCTTCTGCTCTTCATTTGTTCCTCTCTAGGAAATCTTAACAGGCATATTCCGTTTATGTTACTGTTCCTTTGTCCTTTTCCCAGGACTTCATCTGCTACACAGAGAAATTGCAAGCTTTGAGGCAAATAAAACCCCCAGTGTGTAACTGCAGTGTTTTGTCTACCTGTCAGCAACCCCACAAGCAGTTTCCATGGCCTATCCTTAGCACACATATACTTCCACCACAGCTTCAAAGTACCTACAAGAGATATGATGGCCCCAGCATACAGTGACTCCTCCAGACAGAACACAACACAGTGGCATCTGTCAGGGCTCAGGCCAGTGTCCAACTTCTTTTAAGTCAACATTTCCACGATTCAGGACAGCTTTTGGTATAGGAGCAATACTGCTCCTTGAGATATTCTCATGAAAACAGTGTTCTTGGAGAATGTGTTTTTCGACACTCAGTGGGTGAAGAGGTTCACTGGAATAGGAGGAGAAAATGATAGGGGCCTTTCCAAGGCGTGGAACTGGGGCTCTTCAGGGAAAGCTCTCTTGAACCGAAAGGTAGCACGTGGGGAAGGTCCCTGAGCTGGGCAGAGGTATGGTCACAGCTGCACAGAGCACGGGGCCACTACCAGCAGCTGGGCCTCCAGAAGTGGCAAAGTGTGCAGTCCTGCAGGAATAATACTTGGATATTTATTGTTCTTTTCTTTCACTCCTAGAGCATCAGGAAGGTTGTTGCCTGGCTCACCTCCAGAGAAGGTTGCATGAATCAGGCTGAACGCAGAGGACATAGAGGTCTGAGTGGCACACCTAAGTTTCTACAGTTAAAACCAGGAGAAACCATGGACTCCTTCTCCATCTCTACACACAAATAAAAGGCCTTTTATTTGCTTGACAGTGCTCTTTATTTTTTCAGTGTGTGGCCTTTACTGTTCTTTGACTAAGAGTACAGATACAGGCATTTTTCACCCACGCAGTACTCAAATGACTTTCAAACCTTTGTGTTAGCTTGTCATTTTTTTGGTAGCTTTCACACCCCTATTGAAACAAAGCTTAGACAAACCCTGAAAACTAAGGATCTCTCCAGACATGTCTAGACTCTCAGTTCAACCAGGCACAATATTTCTGAACTCTCTAACCTTTATGGGAGGTGACCAAAGCCAGCTCAGACAGACTAAACTGACACACTGCCAGCTAATACCCTGAACACCTTAAAATGCAAATAGCTCTAATCTTATTAGAAATGATGCAATTCACCCTACCGCAACAGCAAGAGGGGGCAGGGAAGCAAAAATACTGTTCTTAGCACAGGCTACAGTTCTCTTCAGACAAACAAAATGGTAAAATTGATGAATTACAGCCATTTGCAGTTAAAGGAGCCAAAGAATTAGGAATATTTTTTTTAAAAAAATCCGTATCAAGCCTGGTAAAAGCCTATATCTAGGCTATGTGTGGGAGGTGAAGAACTGCCACCATCTCCCAAAGACATGACTAATACAAGATTTGGTAAGTCAGGATGACAATGCCGTCTTTCCTCATACTGTACAACTTGGATGAAAGCAAGTATGTAGGAAGGTAGCTAGAACATGCCAGAGGAGGCTCAAGCTGTACTCAGCCAGTCTAAGACAGGTATCTCCCTAACTAAGACGGATAAAACAATGTAGAAACAGCAAAAAAAGGGAGCTCTTAGCAAGGCAGAGCTGTGATGCTCTCCTCCTTCCTACCTCCATTGTGGGACAGCAGGAAACCTGCATGGTATAATGGAAGAGCTGGGCAGCTGTGAGCCAGTTTTACTTGGAAGAAGGATTGTGCCACCGATGTGGTGAGCCTTGCACACCACCTGATTCAAATTGCCCAAACCCTACTCATTTAAAACCTGTTAAAGGAGAGTCTTGATTTCTGAAGATAAGGTAAATGACGATTGGTGAAAAGTCCCTTTTTCTGATGGGCTACTTGCATCCAGTACCCTGGAAAAGCTATGCTGCCTTGGATTTCTGCATGCGCTTCCAGCAAAGAATTTTCAGATTCCGCCCAAAGACTTCCAAGCCCTGAATCTGTCCCTCAGTGGAAATATCTCAAGTGAGGCTGCCCATGTTAAAGCTCATGATGGATCACATTTCCAGGTACTGAATTCACTCCTTTTCCAGGAGCAGACATGTATGGCCAGCTAGGACAATTAAAGTATAAAAAGGGAACTGATAATGAACTGGTTTCTGTCGTGCCATATCAGCCGACAAGCTGTGCTGCAGTAGCACAAAAGCCTTTCAGCCATGCTAGCAAGCAGAGGCACATGGGAGAAAGGACTGCTGGAGTTTTGGAAGCTATTTGCTGCGGTAATCTGCAACTGGTGTAGAGCAGCATGTACAGAAGGAGTGTGGCAACTTGACAGAAAGCGAGTAGCAAGCTGCTTCTCTTTTATTGCGGCTTTGCTC
Organism: Hirundo rustica; assembly: GCF_015227805.2. Lineage (NCBI taxonomy): Eukaryota > Metazoa > Chordata > Aves > Passeriformes > Hirundinidae > Hirundo > Hirundo rustica. The sequence goes on along the minus strand of NC_053450.1, from coordinate 54,211,839 downwards.
AGCTGGGTTCCCTTATGCAACCACCACAGGAGCAAATTCACCATGGGAGGCAAGAGGAAAAAGATTGATTTATCTTAAGCCCTGTAGAGCTCCATTCTCAGTTTTGCACAAAGGGCAGCTCCAAAGCACAGATCCTATCACATGAAAGACCCACCAAAAATAAAAACCCTAATAATTCTCTAAACTCTAGGACATCATCAAACATAGTTTGCCTCCAGATCATGGATTACTCTTAAATTAGGACAAATCTCTTTTCAAGTGACATGTCAAAGTAAAACAAAACCAGTTACACTGCCAAAACCCAAATGAACCGAAAGCCCTCCAGCCTCCTCTCACAACCAGACACATATATATCCATGTTTCTGTCTGTTTTGGAACATAAGAGCATAAATATGAACCTATTCTCAGACAAGCATTCCCATGGCATTAAAAAATTTGCTAACCAGTCTTCCTTTCTGAAACCCCTGGTTTAAGTCAGGTCACAAAAGAAAGGATGGAACAGTCTTTTAAGTGAGCTGGGGTTTGCTACTCCTTTGATGGATTTGAGATTAGGGATCTGGTGACAGTCTGGCAGTCATCAAATACAAGGCCATCAGGAATGTCAGCAATTAAGGGATACATGTGAAGAACAGGCAGGATCTAGAAAAAAATCCTCAGTAATGAGAGTAAAGTTTGTCTGTGCCATGCTAGCTGGCAAGCAACTCTGCAGTGGCTGGTGATCTTGTAAAGGAAGTTTCAAAAACTGTGGACAGCATGAGCACTGTCTCTCAAGTTGCACTGGGTCACAAAACTGATCAGTTTCATTAACAAAAATTGAAATTTTGCCAATGTGGGGCACTTGGAGCAAACCCTACTCCATGGTTTGTTATTCCTGCTTACATAAGGGTCCAGCTGGCCAGAGCTGCAGCACTGCAGAGAATCCTGCATGGCTACTGCTAGTTCAGTGCTAGCAATCTCAGACTACTCTGCTCCAAATTACTGCTAAGTGCCATTAAAGTCCCAAAATAAGCTATCGTTCCTATTACCGTTCAGATTGCCTAACTTTTTCCTACAGGATTTGAACATTGACAGGGAACATTCTGGGTCTTTTTGTTGGTTTTAGTGTCAGAATGAGTTGGCAAACAAAATGTGAAATCTGAGCGAACAGTGGATCACCGGGACAGCAAGACAGGAGCTCCAGGATTTTCTCCACAGCCTTGCAGACTCCACAGAATTCAAAGACTCAAAATGGCAACAAGGTTGGAATAGGATAGTGTAAAAACGAGGGGCAGGAGGGCTTCCAGTTACAAGCCCCACCTTCAAATTGCTAGAAAGACTTAGGTCAGTCATTCCAAGTCAATAACCTAAGACCCCCTAGTTGCAGAGCTTCTCCCAAGGAAAGCATTTTGCTCACGTCTTTTGCTCCTGTTCTTTGGCTCTGGCCCCAGTACAGCACTGCTGACTGTCTAACTCCCATAATCTGGCATGTAGAGACAGGAAATTGGAGAGGTGCCACTCTATTGGGAACAGAAGTGGTGCCAGCACAGCGACGAAGAAGTAGGAGATGAGAGATCTCTTCTGCAACGCCCCATGACCACGCTCAGCAAATCCACGTGGACTAGCACCGCTGTGCCACAGAGAAGGAACTGGAATTTTTTGTACCGTTTTCCTTCACACTGCTAGCTCGTTGAGGTTACTGAGTGCAAGGGAGGGAGGGTAGATCGACTTCAACTGTTCTGCATGGCATGCACCGCTGCACGTCAAAGGCACAGCGTCAGAAAAACAACAGGAACCATAACAACCTTTAAGAGTTTAACAGTTCAACTGTTTAGCAGTTTCAACTGCTAGCTTCGAAACCTGCCAGGGATGGCAAAATGTAGAGGAACCACCGCAATCACAACATGAGGCAGAAGAGAGATCCAGGCACTTAGAAAACATCTGTGATACAAAATAACTTTTTTCACCCATTCTGGCCATTTTCTCGGCTCACCTTGCCAGCACCTATGAAAGCTACATAAGTCATTCTGATGCATACAGCACACACTGCAGCATTCACTGCCTATGAACTGGCACAGCCCTGCCCAGAGCCACTGAATCCTTCAGGCTGGAGTAGCCCTGGGAGGTGCCTCATCCGATGCTATGCCCAAAGCCAGGTCAGCACTAGAGTCCAGATCAGGTTGCACTTTATATTCTGCTGATCAGATTGACTGTTAAAAAAATACCCCTTAACTCATCAGGACAAGAAAGGAACCCCACTAACCTCAATGAATCCACTTCTAAAAAGGTATTAAATTGGTATTGTTTGGGTCTAAGTAAGGCTGGCAAGGGTCTCTGAAGACAGGACATCTTGGTCACCGAAAATATCTCTAGCATGAGAGCACTTTGACAGAGTTCATAAAGTTGTGGGGGTAACTGTCTCTTACCCTTACAGACTACATGTGCAAAGAAGCCCTCAGACAGTACACTTTAGACCTGTCTCTTGGAAGGAACAAGCTACACCAGCAGAAATGTTTTTTAAAATAATTTCATTTATCTTCCAGGTTCTGCTGGCACAGCTGAATGTGTTAGGAGAGTGATTTACGCACTACCCTTGCTGATGTACCATTTTCTTGTGCAGACTAAGCTGCAGTCATTAACTAAGAGGGGACTTCAGAGCACAAGTTTAAAGGAGCTTTCCAACCAGTTCAGAAACACATGCCAAGCAATTAATTTTTAGAAGTATAGAAACAAGTCACTGATAAACACACAGTGTGGGTATCATGACTACAAGCTGATGTGATACCTTAAAAACTCTCCAGGTAATATAAATCCATGTTTTCAAGTGTACCAGTACTGTAACAGCTCTGCTTACAGCCCACAAGCTTCCAGGGAAAAAACAGTAAATAGGAAAATTTTCTTTTTATTTAATATAAACAGAAAAGTTCTCAAATCAGTCAATGAGTTATGTTTGTGCTACCAAGGTAAGTGACTCTCCAAACACACTAGGTTCAAAGCTGCAACTTCCTCCTACACGTGGGATTCCTGAAACCTCACTGGAGTACTACGTTTTTTTAGGAAATAATTACATATGCTTTCGTTATTTTACTTACTCTGCTCTCTGTTCTGATTCCAGAGGGTTTGTTTTCCCTTGCCCTGAATGATCCATTGCCACTTACACAAGCTAAAATTACGCATAGCTGGCACGTACACTGAGAAATATGAAGAATAATTTTAAAAGTGATTTGCTTTTAAAGGCAAACCAGCAGTTACTAATCGGTTGACCTATTTCTACGCTAATTTACCACACTTAGAACACACAACCCAAAAAACCTTCTACAGGAATGAAAAACCACCTCAAAACTTAACTGGGCTAGAGAAAGAGGTAAAGGTGCCATTACCAACTAAATTTCCTTGGGGAAAGAAAATTGATATTTAGAAGTAAGATTAACTATAATAAAAAAGAAGAAAAGAAAAGCTTTTAGGGAAAAGATCCAGGTCATGAGGTGGTATTTCCAATTTTTTTAAAGCTGCAATGCAGCATTACCAAGTTGAGAAAAACAAGCTCCTTGCCCTCATAGCAACCCCACCACAGAAATGCCAGTGGCCATCTATCTCCTCTTCCAGTTCTTCATGTCCCACACCTTCAAACCCAGGGATTGACTCTTCCAACCAAGCGCAAAGTTTCCCACATATCTGAAGGAAGACTGGCAGGACTAAAGACACTGCTTACAAAACACGTCCTTATGGGTATTAGCCAAAGAGTCTATTTTACTGGTATCATTTATTTTCACCTATTTGTGCCTTGTTGTTGTTGTTGTGTGGGTTTTTGTTTTGTTTTTTAATTCTTCCTCCTTGAGCAGGCCATAGAAAAAGCCTGATCAGTTTCCCTCTTCTTTGCTGGCACAGGTCCTGGTCCCAGTGCTGGGGCTGGCGAGATGCCTGCTGCTTTCAGCGGGAAGAGGATCAGGCCCAGTCCTGCAGATGTTACTCATGCAAGTAACTCAGCTCCACCCTTCATTTCTCACATCTCTCCATGCTCTGCTACTTTAAAAAGAGGGACAAACTGGCCTCTTGTGCCTTCTTGTCATTGTGAGGTGATGTCCCTCAAAGCTCTCTGTAGCTGCTGATAATACCCAGCATTTCACACCTGGGACTGCCAGCACAAGGAAACAGATTTTGATGCACTATCATCCTTATTTGTCAAGGACCATTGCTCTTCTGGTCTGTGGGAAAATTGAAAGTCAACAAAACCATCTCAAATGTTGCAGCATTTGCCCACTCTTTTAGAAGTCCCAGTTCCCGCAGTCGTGTTTCTTCTTGAGAAACTTGGATTTCTTTTAAAAACTGAACTTTCCGGGTTCCCATAATTGCAGAGAACAGCCTGAAAATCTGGCTTCAGCGTTTCCCAAGAGAAAATAAAAAACCAGTAAACAAATAAAAAGAACTGGAAGTTTCTCTTGGTCAAATGTAATTTGTTGATTTTTCTTAACATCACTATTTTAAGCAAATTCTCTCTTTTTTTTTAATACTTGGCAAATTATTTTTGAATGCTTTAGAATGGCAATTTGCTCTGAGTTAAATCCTGATTCAGACTGTCATCACTGAACAGTAAAAAAAATGTTTGTCAACTGTTTGTCAGCATTATCCAACAATAATTAATTATATTTTATACATATTCTTTTACAGTAACGCTTTAAACTTCTTTATTGGATTAGAGACATACTTGGGAAACAAAGTCCATTCCCAGTCCAGAAAGCCCTCAAGGCAACTAAGAGACTTGGATCTTATTTTATGCTTATGAAGCTGGTGTAGGAATTGTAAATATATACCTGTGAGACACTCTAGATTGGGAAAGAAAAGCTGACTGCCGCCCCTTCACAATTGGACAATCTACAAATCACTCTGTAATTGGGCTTTAGTTGCTGACCTGTGAAATTATTTCAGTCTTTCCAACTCAAATAAAATGATGCTTATTAGAAAAATGTTCAGCTTGCATTATTTGAATACTCAAAACTGCTCTTCCCTAAGCAGAACTGAAAAAGCAAACAGGGATATATTTTGTTTTCATATATTTGTCTACACATACAAGCAGGGTTGTTTTTTTCTAACCACACTTTGTGCCTTTAGGAGAGCAAGAAATGCAGCTTGGACAACTGCAGATGTCTAAGAAACTCTTACAACGCTTAAAGAAAAGGAAAGAAAGAAGTGAATTGTATTTACTTAATGCCTACATATTTTATGAATGTGGGTGCAAGAGCACATTATCTGTGACCCCCACTTTGCACTGATGATCTTAAAAAAAAATAAATAATGCAGAGAGAAGAATGAGACTTTCAGTGCAGCTGGGTCAGCTCGTACCATGGGACTCGTATCTGGCACTGGCACGGCCCAGCTGCACAAAGTGTCTCATGCCAGTGTCACAACCCAGCTGCTATGAGCGAGGGCCATTGCACAGTGGTCACAATCTCGTGAAACACACAGCCCTGTCCTGCCCCTGCCACCTGGAACCACGCCTGCCCGAGAAAAGTTCCTGCTCACAGACTGGCACTGGCTGGGACGTCGATGCTCCCGGAATTTATGACCCTCTACACTCTGTATGCTTACAGCAGCACAAGAGGGGCTGGGCTCACCAGGGCAGAAATGCTTCCCCCACCCCTCAAAAGAAACCCTTTGTGTTCCCCCTGTACCCAGCCCTGACAGCCATCCTTCTCCATGGCCCACCATCATAAAACAAGCTGCATCCTGAGAAAAGTTCGTAAGAATTGTATTTCATATGATTGTTGTTTTTACCAGAATCTGAGCCTGGGGTTCCCAAAACACAGCCATGAAGATCTCTGGGTTGGCCTCTCAACAAAGTATACCACCACAGCAAAATGAAAATGCCATTGATTTAAATTTTTTGATGCCAGAAGTGAGAAGCAGGAGGTTGCAGAAAAGATTTTCATCAGCAAGCAATTGAACAAACTAACAAAAAACCCTCATAACAACAGCGCAGTAAGCTTTGAGACAGCTTCAATATAATACATTTGATTCCAGACCTAGCCCTGCCAGGCAAATAGGAAAACTTGAAACTATGTTGGAAAAGTCAGGCTTGAACAACTAGGCTGGACTGTTCTGCCCACCCCACCAAGCCTTCTGGGTTTTTTGCTGTAGTTTTCCATATTGTAAGGGAAAAGTTAGGAAGCTGTTTTCCTGGACCTTTATGTGAAAAGTAGAGATGCCTGAAGAAAACACACTTTGGCTTTGGTGTACAGACAAGTGAGTGAAACTCAAGGACGTATTTCTCAGAAAAATAATAGCAATGTATACTGCTCTAGCCCATCAGGTGATGGAAAAAACAGCAAGCAAGTTGAAGGAACTGCCACTGCCATGAAAATAATAAGATGTTGCAGACAGGGGAAAAGATGGGACAAGATAAAAGTGCCAGGAGAACATGGTGCTTTCAGGACTGACTCCAAGTTTCTACACCTGCAAAACATTCTCATGGATTAACACTAACACACAGACTTCTACTTAAGATTTTAATACAGAGCAAACAAACTCAAGAGTAAGTCATGTAGAAATTAAAAATTATGAAGGCCTTTCCTTCTCAACTCTCCCCCAAAGACTTCAGGTCTAATTTAAGCATAAAGGACTTCTCATGTATTGAGACAATTTCTTAACGGTGAACCATAATTTGAGGGCAAAACAAAGACTTTTGATTCTTCTGGAAAATACCTATTCCATTTTAAAATGGTTGCAAAAAGCACTTCTTTGGAGTGTGCACAGACTCAGAGCACTGCTAGTGTTTACAACACAAAAAAGTAACATATCGGTCCATGCTGAGATGTCAGGAACTGTCAACTGACCTCACCGTGACTGCACATGGAGGAATTTTCCAAAGAAAAACTTCAAAGAATTTTCAGATCCTGAATGTGAAGTGTAGTTTTGAGTGGGGTTTTTTTGTCCAGGAAGATCCAAATAATCTTTTCCTGGTTTGTTCCTGAATTTTAAGTGAGATCAGGGAAAAAAAAATTATATCAGTCATTTCTTCCCTTTCGACTGAGGACTTTTTTATGTGTCTTCTCTCAAAAATGCTCACATTTAATCAAGTGTAGCCTTTCAACCAAACACTCCCTAGGATTAGGCCAGTATTTACAACCACACAGAGGAAACGTTGCAGTACATGCAAATCCTTTCTCCACTAAACTGTTCAGCCTTCAGAAGGTTCAAGTAGTAACAGTCTTGAGGACTTGAGGAACTGCAGGGCTGTGCAGTTCTGTAAAAACCAGCAAAAAGCTCCAAGCAAACACATGATAAAACTCATCCGATTCCTACATTTTGTTTCTCTCCTGTTATACATGTATGTTTCATATCATCCAGATTTTTTATGCAGAGAAATCTGAAAGTGTGTTATTCCACACTTCCATATCTTCCGTCAGATTTTTTTTTCTGCTTCTCTACTCTTTTCTGGGAATATGGGATAAGGAGAGGAAAACTCTTTACATCCACATGAAAAGTGGACTCCAATTTTGGTTTCTCCCATAATGGTTGGAATCAACGACAAGCTCAGTGAAAACAACTGAGTTATTTTGATGGAAACTTCAGTTAAAAAAAAAAAAAAAAAAAAAAAAAAACCTAGGCAATTGCTTCACTACAGAAATAGATCAGTGATGTGTGTTTATGCAGTGGCATTTTTCAACCATGAACTAATAAGAACATTCAGCTTGAATATTCCACAAATTCCTTAAGATCCTGCTGCCTCTTCCTGGCACTAGCTCTTTGTTAAATTTAATGACTTCTTAAAAGAGAAAAGAGAAAATGTCAGCACCACCTGCTAGCATGAGTGAAAGCTACCTAGGTAGACTAGGTCAAAAAAATTATACTGGAAACTTCCATGCATTCAGTGGGATAATGAGTATTTTCTTGAACACATGAAGGGGAAAAAAACCCAAAAACCCCAACCTGTTTAAAGACAAATTCCTGTCTTCTCCTTATAATCATCCCAACCCCCACCCCAACCCGAAAATGTGATTTACCAGAAGGAGCTCACAATGCTGCTCTGGCTGAGAAAGTACACTGAGAACTTCACAGGAAGCCCAAAATAGCCTGAAAAGAGGAAATGGGTGGGGGTGAGGTTCTTTCTTCTGCTCACAAAGGACTTCGCCAGCCGATATAGATCAAGTAAAAACAGTCCTGACATGCGGAGCACACTTGGTGACAGTCCTCCCCTCTTTTCCCAGTCTGGTCTATTTTAAGACCACATCACAGGAAACTTGGCAGCTACATGTTTCCGAAAGTTGCCCCTGCCACTTCCACAAGTTCAAATCGTTTGTAAGGGCACAGCTCACAGAACATTCTGAGGGGATACAAAAGGTACTATCGAGCTACCGAAGGCAGGTCATTCAAAGAAAGAAGACAAGATTTGATAATTAAATGAAGCTGAAAACATCCTCGCTTTTCTGTCCTATATTACTGGTTTTTAAAGAAATATAACATTACATGAGCCATCCAAGCGCTGGCAGTACTTGTGATGGATACTGTCTGTGTGTGTCTGTTCAAAGAAAGAAGTCCTCTGCACCAAGACATTCCGTTGTGCAGACTTTGTCCCCGTCATTTTGTTAAGGACTCTCACCTTCATATCATTTTCCCACAAAATTTTAACACTGTTAGTTGCAAATTTAAGGACACGTGTGTCTGTATGTGTGTGTGATTTACACATGCAGACACAGAACCAGGAACAAAGAACACGGTTGTTTCATGTCAAACTTCAACTCTGATTCCCATTAAGTAGGAGGAATGTTAACAGCATGGTCTGGTTGGGGAAACTGATGATAATTAGAATACTAACAAAAAATGTAAAACCACATAAACATTGCCAGAGCTTTCACCCTACATTACAAAACCATCCATATGTACAAAAGCAGCAACAGTAGATTTTCTGAAACTAGGAAAATGTACAGCAATTATAGCTAACAATAAGCACTTATGCTTCTATTATTTTATAGCCATATTTTTTACAAACGCCAAAGTTTCCCAATCTCCCTTGTTAAGAGAACAAAGTTTCTGAGTAAACAGAGATCAAAAAAATTGTTGGAAAAAACATTCTGCAGAGGAAAGATATACTGCTAAAGCTCAATGGGTTAAAAGAGTCAAATAGATGGTTATCTCTACTTCTCAAAGCAATTTATTTCTGTATATGGGAAGAGCATTCTCATCCCCAAAAGTCAATTTTAAGATATCTGTAAATATAAAATATAGGTTCTGAAGTTCAGTCTGTACACTAACATGACTATTGGAACACCATAAATCTTGAGTGGCAATCTAAATCTATTAAAAAAATCCCAAACCCAAACTAATATTGTCTATGAAGAAAGAGAGTAAGCCCTTGCTGCTTTATGATGAGTAAACCTACACAAAAGCTTTCAGGGAACTTCATGTGGTTGGTATTTTGTCTTTCAGTGGAATCTTCTTCAAAAGGAAGGCCACCAGAGGACAGGAATATTAGATCTCCTCTTGCAAAGCTCACTCACTGCTCCCATGCTGAATATCACTGCCCCCTCATGCAAGGGCTCTCTGCTCAGCTTCCACACACAGACAGATTAGCTGAAATTGCTGTAAATAACTCCTACTTGCTATTCTTGAGCCCTTTATTCCAGGGTACTCTATATTCTTAAACTGTACCTGAGTCACCTTCATGTGTTATCCTTGTTGCTCTGGGAAGCTCAGGGTTTAGTAAACAAGTTAAGCAAACGAAAAGATTAGTCAGTATTGTGCTACAAATGGATGCAAGATGAGATTACACTGAAAGCAAGAATATTAACAAAATTAACAAAGAAAGTTTTCTAGAATCTAAATAGCATGTACTGCACAAAAAGAAACCACATGCAAGTTTTGTGCTTGACTCGACCTGGTATTGAAGACCATTACTAACACTGCCAGCTTACTGGGCAAACTGGGATCTATCGTTGCCATACAGGATAGATGACATGGATGTTATGAGTTCCCTGTGACTGAAATGAAATAAATTGGAAGGAACTGAGATTGAGGTGGCAACTAGCTGATAGTATTATTTATGGAAAACAGAATAGCACAGTGTACTTACATGTACTCCTCACCATGTGTTAATGTGTATTGCTACAGCAAACAGCATTAAATTCAATATACTGAAGTACTCTTCACTAAACAAAAGAACTAAGGCAAGTTAAAGCAAGCTTATTTAAGAATGCATACTGACATTTAAGAAAGGCCTGAGATGACACCTCTTCATTCATTTTTCAGGTTTCCCTCCCCTCAAACAAACATGCTAGTGACACTAGGGCATGACAAGCCACCACCAGTTCAAACTCAAAGCCTACCACGGACAAAAACATTAGGTGGGAAGCAACATGATCCAAAGAGTATGGCAATGGACAGGAAATCTACAGAGGCATGGAAGCAATCCAGTCTCTTCCATTCTTCTCTGTACCTCTGTCACAACAATTCCAATCCTCACATCTCCACTTTCCACTGGCAATAGTTATTTATCTATAAAAGCACTTTATAGACACTGTAGAAAAATTCTAAACAATAACTGTAAAAATAACTCTTCACATGAGGTGGCTTTACAGTCTTAGCTTTTCCATGTTATATGGTCTCTCAGCATGAACATGTTAAGGTTCTGGTAATTATGCCGTCATCTCTATAGAGGGATCATCCACCATCTTGAATTGCTAACAAATCAACATCCTCAAAACTGAGAAGGGTAAAGGAAAGGATAGAATGATTCCTGCCCTGAAAATTATCTGTTCTGAACAACAGAGAAAATACCTTGGATGTAAATCTGATCAAGCAGAACAAAAACTGGCTAAATTTTCAGACTGAGGAACTGCAAACTGACAGGAAATGTTTGGTGTCAATAACTTAGCCCTCTTAACAGTTTTCTGCTGCAGTCCTTCAGCTGTGAGATAAGGTGACTATTACAATCACTCTTTACACATGCAGAACCCACACAGAGCTGAGGAAAGTTTTCCAATTCAGTGATATCAAAGAAAGGAAACTCCCACACTGACACCACTGCATGTAGCAGCACTGCACCCACGAGTCACTGCGGTGCCACTCGCAGCCCACGCTCATCGTGCGGCCATAACTAATTGGAGTTTCGGTGGGTGATGAAGGCAAAGGCTAGGTTGAGAAATAGGCACAGCAAGGTGAACCTACTGTCCTGAGTACCAGCTGAAGGCACATGGAAAAGCCAGAGGAAAACAATGGCTGTGTCTACATAGTTGTAAAATCTGACTTGGGGAGAAGCCATAAACATGACGCATACCTTGCCTTCAATGCACAACTGTCACTCCTTGTTTGTCCTTACTCCCATGCCATGCAGAACACCATTTTATCTTCTGAGTTATCTGGACTGACAGTTTCTGTTTGGTTGGTCGGTTGGTTTTGGTTTTTTATGACATACAATAATTTCATATAGTGGGCCACATTTTCAAAAGTTCTCGTTGATCTTTAAAAGAGATCAGCACACACATTTTCTGAATATGTAATGACATATCTACAGATCTGTCTTGTTCAAAAATCTAACCTTGGTAACCTCTCTGGAGATTACATCAACGCACACAATAAGAAGAATTGCTGAAACCCCTCTTCCCTGCCCCCTCCGCCCCCCATTAAAAGAGAAATAAAATTATGTTCTCGTTTTTGGTAACAACCAAAAGTTTAACCCCAAATCTCTCCTGAAACTCAAATGCCCCTTCACAGCAAGTGGCAGTGAAATTCTTGGAGGGACACCACCACCTCTGTATAACTTTTATGGTGCCTCTAACCTTTTGAGCCTCTAAGTTAGCTCAAGGCACAGTTACAGCCATGTACCCTACCAGTCTAGTGTTCACACGTATACACTTTTTTTTTTTTAATCTTTCTATAGCTTTTTAGACATTCCCATCACTCTGTTTCCTGTTAGCTGCTCAAGAAACAGGGGATCCTAATAATCTCCAAAAACTAGGCCACAGAGACTTCAGCACTGAGCCAATGCTCACTGGGGTGACATCTTCTGCTCATTTTCAAAAGTCAGAGTCTCCAAAGCCAAAGAATGGATCAGGATGGAAATGTGTACACAGAGGCACTGTGCCTAGACACAAACATTAAAAGAAAAAAAGAAAAAAAAAAAAAAAAAAAAAAAAAAAAAAAAAAAAAAAAAAAAAAACCCTGGCTATGTTTAATATATTGGCAATCACATTTTAAAACGCGGCCTATCAGAGATTTGTCTCAATGAAGTGAAGGATCTGTTCCGCAGCTAGGAAGGATTTGTCAAGGAAAAAAAAAAAAAAAAAGCCACTGTGGTAAATGCTAAGGAATGTGGCATTTGCCCCACCAGCTCAGCCCCAGGTGTGTTGGCAGGCTCAGCAAAGGGGCTGTCAGCTGGGGAAGCGTGCCTGGGGCACCGCTGAGAGAGGCGCAAAGCAGGTCCCGGGAGACACCTGCATCAGGAGTTCTTGGAATGGATGAGAAGGTGCTCCAGGCAACCTGGGACACATCGAGCTGAGCTGGGACTGAAATGGTGAAACGTGATGCCAGCAGACAAGGACTGAAGAAGAAAATCTGGCGAGCTAGGATAGATACCACCGGCATTTCAGATAGTTGATGTCTGTCCACTCCTCTTTAGCCTCCCCTCTCCGGATTACAGGATGTCCGTCTCCTGCTGACGGAAAATGGTTGGTGACAGCGGGACCTCACTGCAGGCTCCGCAGCTGGGGGCTTTCTCTACCATTTCCCCTCGGGTTCTCTGGGTGCTGGGGGAGTGTGTGGGTTTAGGCAGCTTTGAAGAGCTGGTGGGGCGGAGGCGGGCAGAGAAAGGGACTAAACAACCGCTTAGTTATGAAATATCTACGTTTTAATCAAATTATTAATTCTTAAACAGTGCGAGGAATTTTATTTATGCTTACTTATTGCCATTGACTTATGCGTATTTATTGCCTGACGGGTCAGGCTCGCCCCCATCTCTCCCCCTGAGCCCGGAAAACCGCAGTACTGCTTTCCCGGCGGGATGAGGAGGGCGGGATGAGGAGGGCGGGATGAGGAGGGCGGGAGGCAGCCCTGACGGGAGCCCCGCGGCGGCGAGAGCCGCTCCGGGCCGGCGCCGGGGACACCTGCCGCGCACGGGCAGCGCCCCGCAGCCCCGGGGCCGGCTTTTTCTGGAAACATGACAGCCGGCCCCGGGGAGCCGGGAAGGGGAGGGGGACGGGGGTGCCCGGCAGGACGCGAAGACGCGACGTGGCGACGGTCGCTAAGGGAGTGACAACAGAGCGATCAACAGAGGGGCTGGTGCGCGGGGAGGCGCGGCCCTGGCGGCCCCGCACGGAAATAGCCGTGCCCGGCCAGCGCGGCCGCCCCTCCGCTGGCAGCCCACCGCGCACGGGCTATTTTTGATCGGCCCGAGCAAGACAAAACTTGAATCGGGGAAGCGCGGCTGGTTTACAGAGAGCTGCGTGCTTGGCCGCGGATGAGCCAAAGGGCTTCCCGGCCTGCGCGGGAACATCTCTCTCTCTCCGTCTCCCCTCGGCGGAGGGGAGCGGGCTCCGGCTGCCCACCCGCCCGCAGAGCCGCCCCGAGCTGGCAGCGCTCCCGCCCCACGGCCACGCTTCCATCCCACAGCCTGCGCGGCCGCCGCGGCTCGCCAGCCCTCCCTCAGAGAGGAGCAGATAGGCGTCTCGGGCCACAAAACTGGCTTTGGGATTTCCATCCTTCCCTCCTGCAATTCAGCGCCGCGTCCGCTCCGAAAGCTGCTGTGCCTGTTCGAATCCAAGCCTCTGTACCTGGACAGTGGGGATGTGCGACTAAGCCCAGCTTGCTTAAGCTCATGCTGCCGCACCGTACCTTAGAAAACAAGGAAGACGTGGAATCCTCTCATCACAAAATTAATGTTCTGAACTGCAGCAAATACCTTGACAATCCAAGTTATGTTCCAGCAAAGCACCAACAATCTCCTATACTGCTGTGGCAAGGCCCTGAGTCGTGTTACATATATATATATATTTTTTTTTCCTCCTTGTTGAAAAGGAGAGGAAATAATTAGGCTCATTTACTAAGCTTCCATAACTGCAAAAAATTGGGTACCTTTTAAAAAAACCAGTATTTCGATGCAAATATAAACTTATCACAAGCTTCCTGAGGCACATGCAGCATATAAAGGCACTATCACTGCAGAGAAGGTATCTGCTTTCAAGGGGATTTGCATTCTCATTGAATGCTGGACCAGGTCCAGACCAGCCGGAGGATAACCACCCTCTAACCTCCCTGTGGAGACTTACAGAGATGAGACTGAAGCAGTATCACTTCTGACAGAAATCAAATCCTGGCTACTGCACTGCTGGGAACACTACAGACAGGAAGGGGAAAAAAAAAAAAAAAATAGGGATGAATTGGAATTAAAAAAATTCTGTGAAGCTCATTTAGGTAACACCTTGTCAAAGGACCTGATATGGGAACACACTGCATATTTACTGAATGAAAGCAGAAGTTAAGTGTCTCCTAGCACAAAATATAATTTTAACAAATGGAACATACAAATGTTAAGGTTGACCAGTTTTAGAACATGGGGTCAGTTACACGCCTATGTCAACCAAGCTAAACAATACATCTAGTCAAATCATATATGAAACCACAAAGAGCATTCAAAAAACCACAATTTGTTCAAATTTTCATCAGTACATATCACAGCTCTAGCGTTTCAGAGGACAGGATAATTTCTAGTGATGTGTCTCCAAAGATTCAAAACCAAGTGACCTTAATGGAAGCTTACGAATATTAGGATATTACATTACGGGTGCTGGGCACATATTCAGTACTTCCTTCTTGATGTAATACACCCAGAGACATAGATAAGAAAATCCCAGGACAGACTGATGAGCAGCTTCCAGGTATTCCCTATCTTGCTGTACTCATTCTGATGTAGTGGTAGAAACCTCTGAGCAGCCACACGCAACAAACTGGATCATAAAAATTGTAAGCAATTTTGGAGTGCCAGCAAAGCACAGGAGGCAGCACAGGAATGGGAGCAAAATGGCTGCAGCAGCCACTCAGTTCTGCCAATCTGGCCAATAAATGAGTAATCTTCATATATTGTGTTCAGGACAAGTAAGCTCTAAGACTGTCCCAAAAGAAGGAGCATCTGATTTGTATTAGACCTACAGAGATCCTTAGCTGTGGCTGGACCATCTGGGAAAATATGTCTAGACTGCAAGAAAATGTAATGTCCTAGTTGGCTTGTTTAAGCTGTAATACTGGCAACCCAAATTATAGATACGCCAAACCCAAAAGACAGACAGATACAAAACCATTACAAAAACACTAAGTGCAATTTATTTTTCAACTGATACCTAAATCTGTACTTCTTTAAGTCACAGTTTAAAATACTTCTCACTAGAATATTGGGTTTTCAGTTTTATAGCATTTGTAGCAGAAATATTAATATAGGTCTGAAAAATGCATAAACAGAAACAGTCTGTCAGTAAAAGCAGCAGGAAGGGCTATAGAGGAAAGTCACAGAAAAAATCCCAAAACATTTTGAGAACCAGGGACCCACTGATAGCAATCAAACAGAGAACTGAGGAATATGGTGTTTGCGCCACCAAAAAAGCTGTGTCCTAGGAAGCCCACAGCATGGAATAGCAGAAGACCAGTGCCCTGACAGGGGGAGGAGAGCACTGAGGTTGCACCATGCTCTATGTGCCCCTTCTTTTCCTGTTCACCCAAAAGGGAAGATGACTGTAGCCAGGAAGACACCCACAGCAGGCAAACCCAGGAAACAGCCCAGCTCACCTAGGGTAAGGTAAGAAAGAACAGGTGGTGAAAGGATGGACCATAATAGTGTGTTTGATTGCCAAAGGGTAGAGCAGGACTACACAAAAAAACAAAAACAAGGCATCACAGATGCACAAGTCAAGCAACGTGGTGAGAACTTGGTGTGTGTCCCCCAGGGACAAAACTGATCCTGGCCAGATCATTTCTTGGGCACACATCCCTTAGCTCCCTTCTTAAAAGCATGAGGGTTGTGAGAGTGGGAATGAAAATGATAAGAAGCAAATGTGGGACAAACCAGTTTTGTTTAAAACAGATACCACCTTCTCTTTCCATAATGTCTCTGAGGGTTTTTTTGCATTAATTTTCTTGTGTTAGCAAGTAACATGAGCTTCTCAGATAATCATTAGAACCTCAGAGTTGAAACTTGCAGAAAAGTGCAGAATATACAATAAAATCACAAGAACTAGCAGGCAGTACTGTAAACAATTTAACACACTAGCACATAAGAAGGCTAAGAGATGGAGAACTCCACTGCTGTTTATTTTACCTAGTTAATGATTTTTACAGTACAATTTGCTCCATCAAAGTGTTTAAGGAATGTTTTCTGAAAAATACCTCACGTTCTTCCCCATTTTTAAATGTCCTCCTGGCACATTTAAATGGGCTCCATGAAAACCTCCATCAGCAGTGCAAGTTAGACGAGGTTTAGGGTTTGATTGTATGTTAATTATTTGCATAGAGACATTTTCTGAAGAGACAGGGGAAGGAATATATGGTAATTGGGGCCTGCCTCTAAAAATGGGACAGATTTACCAGAGGGGACGGTACTTATAACATCAAGAGACCTGTCAGTGTCAGTGCTTTGCCATCACATGTCTGTGTGGGTTTTTTCTCTGCCTCCACATCCACAGAAATCTGGGGATTTTTGCCCAGGGAAGGCAGCTCTTCATCTGATACAGAATACAGGAGCTATTGTAGTTTGCTATTATTTAAGCCAAACATTAGTGAGGGGTTAAAAAAAAAAAAAAAAAAAAGGAGGAACAGGGAAATCTTGTAGGAAAGAAAACCTGGAGCTATTCTAGATTAACAATTTCCTCACAGAATTAAAGCTGAGATTTACCTGAAAATAAATTGACTTTTTTGCTGAAATTAATTGGTCCCACAGATCTGGGGGGAGAGGGAGGGTGCAGAGGCTGAGTGTCACATCAATACAGCTACAGCTGGGTAACCACTCTGCTAAAGCTGTAGTGCAGATCCTCACAGTACAAACTATCTCTAAGATCTGGTCTCTTGTTTCTGCACAAGAACACTTGGTTCGTTTACA
Organism: Hirundo rustica; assembly: GCF_015227805.2. NCBI lineage: Eukaryota > Metazoa > Chordata > Aves > Passeriformes > Hirundinidae > Hirundo > Hirundo rustica. Next base: position 54,194,792 of record NC_053450.1, on the reverse strand, counting down.
GGTGTGAGTCCTACCTGAACAGTTTACACCAGCACACCTGAAATACAGACACCTCTACAGCTGCATAGAAGTTTCTCTGTGGTGCTGTACCTATTCCCATATGGGAATACTCTGATTGTGGACAGAGAGAATCAGTACTGAAATCAAACTGTTCTACTTTATTTTCAAAATAATTTGTTGCTGCAGAGTGCCTGCTTTCAAATGCTCGTTGCTCTTCAAGCACCAGTTGCTGTTTTCTGGTATTTATGACTGAAAGAATTAAAATCAAAGAAAACTAAAATAGATCTCCAAAGAATACTAATAGTTCCTTCAAGCTCTGCCACATTCTAGTTTTTATTATTACAGTAAAATATTCTTAAGGTAATAGATATGGCTCTCTAAATTTAAACATTTTTTACCAAAAAGTAAATTCTAATTCATTATACAAATATCCCATATCTCAAACAACGATCAATGCAAATGATAACTAGGTGAACATCTGCCCCATTTGTATATATATTTAAAGAGCAGCTGAAAATTTGGGCCATTGTAAATGTACGTGCATGCCACTGTTTTGCAAACGTAGGACTAATGCCCTGGAAACATTCAAATGCCCAATGGCATCAGTGGGAGTTGAGGGATTTCAGCATTTGGCAGAACAGAGCCTTTTCTACAAGTGGATATAAACACATTTGCTTGCACATAGAGTGGTTTTGAATAAAACACAGATGGACAATAATTTCCTACTCATCTGGACATTCTCGGAAACTACATTCCTGACTATAGTTTCAATGTTATAAATTAAGATTTGGTAGTTTCTTATAACATAGTTTATTTCTTTTCTAAGGATTCTGGATTGTGGTTCTCAGCAAATTAAGAAAACGTATTTCCAGCCAGCAGACCAATCATAATATTAACTCTCTCACAGCTGCCAATAACCTTTAAGGAAGCTTTCCTATTTATATCACAGCCATGAAAACATCCAAGAAACAGATTAATTAATAGTGAAAATAAAAAATAAAGCCTTCAGTCATGCGTTCCATTCAGTCACTCGCACCCACATATTTTTAAAATGAACAAAATACATTTGCAGTTTGACGGGGAATTATTTTAAGGCCCTAGTATCCCTTAGAATCTCTTCTCACGTCTTTAGATGTCTGCCTTTCGCTCGCACAGGCTGAAATGTCTAGACATCCAAATTAAGGAGTGACCAATCACTGACAGACTGATCTCTCTGCGTACAAGGTCAGCACCACAGAGGCACACACACGCTCGCACACGCACACATGCTGGCAGCAGGCACCGCTGCTGCAGGAGACCTTTATTTGTGCACAAAAATATTGATGTTGCTAAGTGATACGCAGGCAGCCACTGGCCGTAAGTCGTTGTGTTTGTTTGTTTATCGCTGTGACTTCTTTCCCGAGTAAACAATGCAACGGTGATGCCGAGATGGGAGAACCTGTCTAAATTAAAACAGCCATGGAACCTAATTTATTATGTCTGCATGGTGTCAACCCATTGCCTTTCCCCTCCCCTCCCCCCCGACTTTCTTCTGTTAAGTCAGAAGGAAAAAATTTAGGAGGAACTTCAAAGTACACGTCCCAAATGGTCCCAATCATCCTACTTTTCTTCAGTTAAACAATAAAAACAATTTATTTGCAAAGGTCCTTCTGCATCTTAAGCTTGCTGACACCACATTGAAGGAAAATTTTTGATATTAAAATAAAGGTCCTGTAATAAATTCATATGTCTAGTCACTGGAATAAGGGGCCACCTGACAACAGTATCTCATCACACCACGTAATAAGTGTGCCCAGACTTTCCTTATCTAAAAATTCAGTCCAGTTCCATTCAGTTCAGTTCCCCCAAAATGAACACACACACACACACACACACACACACACAACTTTTTTGAGTCATCCCTAATTTGAAAAACTATATTTTGTGGTACTAAGAGAAGGTTTTGGAAGCACAGCTATCCACGACAGGGGTCTTGTTCAGAGTTTTCATAATAAGTTAGCTTTCTTGAGTTCAAGGGAATCAGAGTATGGAGAAGCTGGGTTTCCATAATCACCTCCCCTGGCTGGCTTCCAAGGCTTCTGGCGCATCCCAGCAGTGCTGCAGACCCCCAGGTTTGTGAGCCCCCTGAGCCAATGGAGCTCCCCAGGGGAGGTGTCCAGGTGAGATCCTGGGGAGCTCTGCAAATGGACGTCCTGGACTTCAGTGCACTGTCTGCAAGCATGGTGGGAGTGAATTGGCCCAGTCTCCTCCTGGAAGTTTCCAGATTTCCAGAATTTTTTACGGTCAACATGGTAGACCATTAGATTGCAGATCCTTTTTTTTGACAGAAAAATATTTCATAGAGGTTTGGCATAGCAGTGACACCACTGAAGCCGGGCCACTCTCCCTCTCACATACAGCTCCAGCTCTCCTGGAGCTACACAGAACATATTATTAGGGAAAGAGTGAGTGTATTTTGACTTTGATTTTATTTTAGCAGCCAGTTACAAGGATGATTACCAATGGCAACTGGCTGTGGGAAGCAAACCTTGAGGAATGTTACAAAACTTCTTACACCCTACTGGAACAGCAAAAGCCTGCCCTGTAATATAAAGATGAAAATGAGCTGAGAACTAACGTAAAACAGTAATTCAGGTAACTTGGTTTTGGTTTCACTCTGGGTTCCTACAAGTCCTGTAATAAATCACAAGACAGTCATAAACTTATGGGTTTAATTGTCGTACCCATACCAGTTCCTCCCAAACTCTGTTTCACCTTCTCCCTGTAAAGCAACAGCCAGTCTACAAACCCAGTATTCTGCCGAGTGACTACAGTTTGGATGTCTTGATGCATAACCGTACCCAAAACAGTGCTGCTCCAAACCGTCTTCATTCAGCCACCCGAACCAGACAGGGCAACCATCAGTCCAGCAGGAACACGACAGCTCAGTCCCTTTCTCCCTACATTGGTAATTTGCTGGATGAGTCAGCAGTCCTTCTCTGTCCCCGTATGTCCATCTGTACAATGTTAGTTGTAACAACACCTTCCAAGCAAAAAGCACTGCTTTAGGTTCCACAGATCAAAGACCAGAAATGTCCTTGTTCTGGACAAAAGCAATTCTTTGCCGTATTCCTGAGCTGCTTGCATGGCCAGCACTGGGAGCAGACCATTCCTTCAGGAATCACAAAGTAAGTGTACTAATCCCTATTCACCCAATCAATACTTTCCATCAAACTGTTATTTCTGAGGGTGTGCTCTGGACAAATACTTTGGTTGTGGGGGTGACAGAAGAGGGAAATGAGGTCATAAATAAAACATGTTTTCATCAGAAAAGCTGTATGTTAATTAAAAATGTTCTTTTCTAAGAGACTTCTATTTGGAGGAAGAATGAGATACTGAAAAGAACAGGCACTACATCGAAGGACCCGATTTGCCTTAAACTACAATATAACCTCTCAGGCAATTAACACACACTGTGAAGAGCACATAATCATATGTGAACTTATTTATATTGCTCTTCTTCCTCTTTTCTTAAAATGCATTTTACATCTCACTAAAATTCTAATTGTCCTACTGAAAGTTCACACTTCTGATTTTGTGCAGAGGAGAAACCTTATTCACCAATAAACCTTTCAGGATGGAAAAGTGACAAGGAAGAAAAGATCAAGTCAGACAAGTATAACAGGAAACTCAGATGTGAAGATTTCAAATATTTCAAAAGATGTCATGATAGGTATATTCCCACCTCATTCCAACCAAATAAGATTACCATGTATTACTGAGAATTTTATGCCTCAGTAGTAGGCCCTAATTATATTTCACACTGCTCTGAAGATTCCTGTAATATACACACATCTTTAATGTGGAATTTTATACCCTATTTATAGCATATAGGCTCTTTTGATATTATTGCTTTTCTATGAAAGTTCCTTTGAAGTCAGGTAATTACCTTAAGCGAAATATTTAGCCTGTTGTGAGAACTGAACCATAAGATTTGTGTAGAACAAGTAAGTCATCATGTAGCTAAATATAAAGGTTTCCAAGCCACAAGTGGGGATGGAAACATTAATTATGAAGACAAAGCCAAGCATGCATTTTAAAAGTAATTTAAAGTGAAAGCTGATAAATCTGTATGGTGCTACACCGTGCTTCCTTCATGTCCCTAAAAACTATTTGAGCTAAGCACTAAAGAGAGAAAGCATTTTATTACTAGTTACTGTCCTTAGTAAAGCCACAGACCTGGCCAGAGTCAGTCTGTAACTGTGAAGAGTTCTGGAGGAGTTGCTAAGATAGCTAATAATGATCTGCAGAATCTTATCCCTAACCAGAAATGGTGCATCATTAAAGACTTGTAAATCTCGATTTTTTCCATACTAGATGAACATGTATCTCTCTGTAAAGCTATGAAGTGGGATAAACCATAGAATCAAATTATGTATGGCTACCATATATCAATATACAAAGTTATGTCACTCTTGTACTGCGTTTGATCTAGGGCTGAACCATGACCATTTTTATTTGACAGCAGTGTTTTAAAGAGACATCACTTGTAGTGAGAAGTCACCAGCAGATTCCCCTCTTCACATCCTCAGGCACAGTTCCTTGAAAATACCTAAAAGTACAGGCTGTTAAAAAATGATGCCATATGGGTTTGCAATTTATCATGCAAACGTTGTCCCTCATAAGCAACGCATAGCATAACACATGAACCCAAAACTTCAAGATGTAACAGAGCCATACGTACTGTGCATACGCTCACACTCACACATACACACATGCACACGCCACAAAAAGCCAGTCAGGAAATGCAGGACCACAAAACCAATTTATTATAATTTTTTTACAGGGAGAACAAATTCACCTAATCTGCTGCATCCAGACAGGTTTTCCCAATCGCACGTACTTCAGTAATCTGAGAATTAAAACTGCTGTTTCTCTTACATTTTTTGCTGAAGCAAAAGTCTAGCTTCATATTAAGAATGCTTAATAAAACCAACACACATTAAAAACAGTCAGCAGGGAGTGCTGCAATTAGATGCTTGCACAGTGCTTCCCTCTGTGCCTACATGCAAATAATTTTCATCTTACATGGACTTTCAGAATCTTCATCATGGTGCTGGATTAAAAGAGACCTCCTCCCTTTTTTGTTCATGTGAGATCTAAATGTAAGGCCATTGATTGTTTATCACCATTAGTTTATAAAATAAAATTACTTGTAAATTGGCTAAAAATATAAATCTCCCCACTCCGCATGGGATCTTGTTATAGTCTAACTTAAGACATCGATACTGCAGTTTCATCACCCAAAACTCAGGGGTGGAGGACTACCACTAAAAAGGCAGATGAGATATGGGTCCATAAGGATACAAAATGCTGGAAGAAACATTTAAGATGACAGAAGTATCTACATAGATTATATGAAACATTTTCCTTTACAGAATATAAAAATGCTATTGAGTATGTTCTTTTAGGGGAGGTGGAAGGGGAATGTTTGGACCAATAAGAGCAGCCATAGGGAAGACAGGCATAGAATATCCTCTCTAACTATTGAGTTAGTCAGATGCAAAATTCACTCTGATTGCTGTGGGGTTCTCTGTATAAAGCCAGAGCCTACAGAGTCTACAGAATGCTTTGTGTTCTCACGTAATTCCTTCCATCTGAGCAAACTACGCTCAGCATTTATAGGAGGCTCTCTTCCATCGTGTAAATTGGCTGCACGTAACTTTGTTATTTGCACATAATGTCTGCAACTCTCTGCATTCATATTCTTCCTTCCCAGAGTAACCCACTGAAGGGACTGCAGCACATACAGGAAAGAAACCGAACTGTCAGGAGGAAACTTTAGGAGGGAACAGGAGAAAGGCTCTAACTGCAGGCTCACAGAAGTGTTGAGGGAAGGAGGGACCTCTGGAGGTCATCTCGTCCAACCTGCCCCTGATCAACCAGGGCCACCCAGAGCCAATTGCTCACAGCTGCGTCTGGCTTCTTCTAGCCTTGCTCTGGCAAATGAGGGGCTCAGTTTGAGGGGAATAATTGCAGCTGCCTCACCTCACCCCAGGGATGCTACAGGACATAGTCCTTTCCTAAACCACCACAGTGTATCTTTCATGAGAAGCTGAACCTTTCTTTAAAGGCTTCCAGTCAGAGCCTGGTGGTATCTGACATCAGCTTTTCTGATGCCACAGTCTGACAAAGGAGAATTCCATTTTGTCAGAGCTTTGTTCCCAACTGCCATATCCTAGCCTGCAAACATAGCAAAATGTCTCTACCAGGAGCGAGTATGCAAACAAACAAAAAAATGCTGCAAAAATATTCAGTGTGAAAGAAAGCCACACCCACCATCTAGGTCTGTCCTAGTCCATCTTTTCAATGTATTTACATCCTTACGTTGCAGGTTTGTCAGTTCATTAATTGAAAATTTGTCTGTGAGAGTCTCTTGCACGTTCGCTACAGTCTTTATAAAGATATTCCTTGCAAATGCCTCGAGGTCACACTTAAAACCATGGTGTGAACTATGCCAGACATGGAATTTGTGAAGGAGCTTCTCCCGGGCCCGTGCGTGCTGTCTGCCTCTCCGCACAGAGCGGTTCCCAGGGCAGGTGCAGCTACAGCAGGCCCTTCCCTGACGCCCGGCAGCCGCCACGTCTCCTCTCGGTCACGGCTGATTCCCACGAGATGGCACGGCACAATTTAATCTGAGTTTAATCTGAGATTTTAAGCGATGACTCCTTTACTGACGCAAAAGTCTGCCAGCGCACTGCCTCGCTGCACATCTCTCACGATTCACTTCCCTCACGCGGTGTCTTTGCAATTTTCCCTGGATCAAAACATTGCCCGTCTCTCCCTGCTGACAGCAGAGCACTTGTTTCTTTAGAGCTCTTCTGCAAAACAAAGTTGCAGTAATGTGGAAATAAAGGTAGTTTTAGGTTGTGTGATCTACCTGAAACACCACTCAGGCAGGGAAACATTGAAATGGTAAGGAGTTTAACATAAAAGGGAAAAAGAAAAAAAAAAAAGAAAAAAGAAAAGAAAAAAAAAAAAAGAGACAAAAATTAAGAGTGTGGTTTTGGTTTTGCTTAAGGTTTTTCAGCTTTGATTCTTGTCAGTGCTACTAATGCTTTGATTTAAATCAGTCTTGAAACAGGCTTGAAATCTTCAGCAAGAAATTTAAACTCAAATGGAAAATTAAGACTAGCTCATCGGTACAGCCCCTCAGTTACACAAAATCTACAATAACAAGTTGGGAAAAGAAGAATACAATGAGGTTTCTTGTAGCCATGCATGAAGTTGGAGAGAAAAACAACCCTTTGCCAAAAGGTAGGTAAAGATCTCTCCTTCTTTTTACTATCATGGTTTCTACCACCTTTTCTGCCTGCGACAATATTTCAGCTGGCTATCTGGGAGCATTCTGCAGAGAAGCTGGATGTGTCCCTGCCTGTCCATGGCTGGGGAGAAAACAGTTAAGTTCAGCAGCAAAGTGACAAGAGAGGCAGCAGCCTCCGGCAGCCATGGGAACAACAATTTCTACAGACTAGAGGCTGAAATTTCAGAGGGAAATAATCCCAACTGTCATAGCCAGGTCAGAGAGCAGGGCCCCAGTGGCACTGGCTTGAGTTTTAAGGCAAAATGTTACTGGAGACATGTGTGGACCTGACTTTACCATCCTCTGAAGGGCCATAATAATGACATCCACATACCTGTGAGAGGTAATAAAACAAAGCAGGAATTTTGCCTGCACAAAATGTAAACATCAAAACAGATGGCGCAGTTATGTTAATCAGTTAATGTTTGCAGAGTGCTTTGAAGATGCAAAGCTCTGTAAAGGTACTAAATACTTACAGTCTTGTCTAGACATCATCAAGCTCATTTTTAGATTGCAACCCTTTCAGGGCAAACAGAGCCTCTCTGTATATGGTTGCACCATTCCTTCTATAGCAGGCTCTAACCTCAGGATGCATTTTCAAGAGAGGAATAACAGAGAAGCAGCTCCTGGAAATGGAAAGCCCAAGCCAACAGCTCTTTCTAAAGCAGCATGGAATAGCACAGCAGAGAGTTGGGCTGAATAGCATCAGGGAATCAAATGGATGTCAAAATGTACTCTACCAGATTTCACCAGAGAAACAGGTAAAGATTGAGGCTGACACAACAGATAATCCCTTAAAAAACAGTTTGCCATGATGGTGAGAACTGTATACTTGCAATAACAAGCCCTGATGAGAAAAATCCATCTTTGAGAGAATAAACTATATATGTAGACTTAGCAGAGCTGTGGGAGGCACAGAGGCAGTCTTCATCACCCATAGTCCAAGTATGGAATTTAACAAAGTGAGTTATGAACAATGAGATCACAGACTTTTTTGAGGTTTGGGAAAAATCCATCTAAACCATTTCAAAACTCGCACTTTTTATTTGCTCTAAGGAATGTGGAATGCAAATAAAATTAAACTCCAGGGGCTTATTCTGCAATAATCAAGCCTTCTGTGTCAGATTGCCTTGCAACCTAACCCAAACCTTACTATTCTGACATTAAGAAACCACAGATCTCAGAAATCTTTTCCATTCACATTTCCTCATCAGCTCAGACTTTAAATGGGGAAAGAAGTTTGTGTTACACAAAAGGTGCAGACAGCTGAAACACGTAATCCTTATTCATACCCTAAAAATAGACCCTAACTGACCACCCAGTGCATAACCAGTGCTACTGAGTGTGGAATTGAAGTTGGAGATTTCAGTTCAGCTGCTAGCTTGGGGATAGGTGGGGAGCTGGCACGTGGAGCCATCTTCCAATTCCTCTGAAACAGCCCCCCTGACCCATTCTGAGGTAAAATGTACAAGATCCATGGGGGATAGCATCCTTTTGCCTTGAACAGAAGCTCAGCTCTGGTCAGGGGGCTTGGCATCAGGATAGAAAAGACTAAAGGAAGAGAGGTGTGTTTGTGTTTAGAAAATTGATCTTTTTTACTCTAAAAATTTTTTTTCCTTTTTTTTTTTTTTCCTTTTTTTTCCCCCCAGGCTTGGCGGGGAATGATGGCATTATTCTTGTTCCCACTTTTGAATGATCCCCCAAAATCTACCTTTCTGCTGTGCTGGGGCAGTATGCCAGGGGTCTGCAAGTAACTCACTATTCCCATAAACAGTGTAATAACAAAGGTCCTGTGCTGTAGATGCATTTATTTTTTAGGTTATTTTCCTGCTTTTGAGGTTTTTTGCCTATTTCCCAGCCTCTTCACTTCAGTTGTTAAAACATTAATTCTAAGCAGAAGAAAAGCTTTATTATCATTATAGGTCTTATTTCTCAATTTGTTTTCAAATAATTTCTGTCACTTGCCCAAAAAGAAAATTTTAATTGGAAATGGATTAATAAAAAAAACCTTGAGTCCTTTGTACTAGCAGAGCACATTAAATAGCAATGCCAACACCATACTGACTTCTTTCTTTCCAGGGAAAGCACTGCCTCTCCCTCTTTGTTTCAAACAGCATGTATATATAATAAGTCAAATTTTCAGTCTCATCTTAACTGGGTTACCAACTTTCCTTGCCCATAATTTTGCATATGCTCAGATAATTATGTCCTGAAATTTGCAAATACAATTACTTGCTGACACACTTTGTTATCTGAATGATAAAGTATTTGATTGTATCCAATGAAAACAATATTAAGATGGGGAAGCAAACGTGTTTTAGCAAAGCTAATGCACTAACTTAAGCTTCTGTTGTTTTATGGAAACATGATCCTCTAACAGCATGTCTACACCCTGTAGAGAAGTATTGTCTGGAGACCTTACATTAAAAGCAGGAAAGCCACATCGCTGCATTACCACGTTTGCACTTGCCTGCTAAGAAATACAGCTACTCAGGAACAATCCTCTTTTCATTTTTTTAAAACAGCGAAGTTGGCCTGCATAAAATCATCAAGTTAATAATGACATATTAATGGAGTCACAAAATAACTAACAAAAAGGTGCTGCCAAGTTAAACTAGTTTAGCATTCATATTGCATCTCGGTATCTGTAGGTTCACTACATGTAATAAAACTTCTTGATTTCTCTCCCTAAGAGAAAATTTGCAAAAAGTCTTAAATAAGAACTGACCAGAAGAGCAACCGTCAAGATACTGCACTACAGTTTAGCAGAACTAAGAGGGGTTTAACTGAGTTTAGTTAGATTTGTAACTTCTGAAGCTACATTTATTTCTCAAATTAGTTCAAATTTAGCAAATCTTCCATTATTAAAACTGAATAGGAAATCCCTAAAACTGCTCATTGGGTCTCTGAGAGGGCTGGTCCTCTCTCACCACAGTCTCACAGAATTCTCATTGGATTTCCTAGTGCTCACCATAAATGCAAACAAGTAACTGGAAAATCCAGATGGGGTTCAACTGTATTTCAAGAACAGTTATGACATAAGACTTTCTTGATACAGAGCTCAGATGTGATGCTGGGGAGATTACACTAACAATTCATTTTGGTTAGCAACTTACAGGAGAGACTGTGAAGTAGGGGTAAGCAGCCTGTCAATTACATTTAAAGAAATTATTAAGAATACCCAAATAATTAAAAAAAAAAAAAAATTACCAGTGTACTTACAGGCTTTATCAGTAAGATCGTGAAGGAAAAGCTTTTCATTAACAATATTATTCTCTGTGTTTGAACATACTGTTATCATTGGAAAAAACTACTTAGAGCCTGGAGTAATTTATTTTAGGTCTTGAAAGTGGCACTGAATAAAAACATACTGAAATACAGTGAGAGATATTTAACAAATTAATATTATATGGAATCAATCAACATAACATGAGTTACCACTTCAAACTATTCAGAAATTGTGGCAGCACTTATATCAGAAGAGCTTAAATATTCTTTTTTCTTTAATTTTATCTAGTTTCAAAGCCTTCAGGGATCATATGTTTAAGCTTTTCTTTGCAACTGAGAGAGCTGCAAATTAACCTTCTTTACAGTGAGACCAAAATTTTTAAGCATTTCTATAATCTGTAGCCATGGAAGGCACGTTTTGAAGAAAATGCAAATCAACGTGTGACTACAGAGGAGGACTGTAAGACCTGGTAACTATAACCCAGCAATGACAACGTACCATAAATTGGATATTAACTTCATGAAGAATCAAACAGCGACATTTCAGTGAAGTCTTGAACAGTGTCAGCCTCCAGCTGTAATACAGAGTGCTGGCACCGTGCTGGCCAAACCATAGACAAAGCATCATACGAGTGCATAGTTAGGGCACAGGTAGCCACTGGAAGCTGCCCAGTATTTACAGCTGCACTGGACACTAGTGCTAATATTCAAGGGTCAACCTGGCTGCTTTGTGCACCACAACCCCTCGGTGACCGTACTCAGTCATGCATATCTAAATGCTCCAGCAGCTCAGGAGGAAGCCTACACTTCATCAGAACCCTTCACGGGACACATCCTACCAGCACACAGTCCTTGGCCACCAGGGACAAGCACAACGCTTTTCCCCATGGGCTGCCAAGTGTTGTTCCTAAAACCAGCCAGACTTTTGTTCCTATTGCAGCTATGCAGGACCAAACTCCTTTGCCTTAGCAGGCTCTACACCAACGAGATTTCGGGAAAATGTGCCAACTCTGCCAATCAGGGCTTTCATGTTGTTGTTAGAGCCTAAGGAGGGATGACACAGTGTGTTTACACCTCATGAGGCTCTGAACTCTCCAGTTCCCTGGGCAGAAGACAGTAATGATCACATTCCCCGGATTACAGCTTGCATTTTGTTCAAATGTTCAAATCTTTACAACCTTTCTGTAGCATTCTAAGTATTTTGACCAAAAACCACTCCAGAGTACAAGCAAAAACAGTTGGGAAAATATTAAGCCTCTCTTTTTGCAGTGAGAATAAAAATAAGAAAATACAGGCTGCATTCAATATAATAAATGTCTAAGAAGCTCCTCTTTTGAGTTGATACTTTGACTCTACTAACTGCATTCACAGGAGACAAATTATTTTGGCATATAGAGATAAAAAATTGTGTCAGCTCAAGTTAATGTTGTACCACAATTATCAGAAAATTCTATTTTGACCTTTTAAAAAAATACAGTATTTTCAGCCTTTCACCCACTCTTAATTCTAAGCGCTGTACAACAGCTCTTGCAAGTTTGACAAATATTTTTATTTTGCAGACAAGAAAACAGGATAAAATTTTTAAATTACTTCTCCAAACCATTACTAGACCTGAAGAAAATTTCAGAAGACCCCATCCTGTAACTTGCACTATCCATTAACCAACATTCCTGACAGAATATGTAAGTTTTAACTATCACCCCTATAAATGCTTACATTATATCTACTGAATGGCTACATAAGTTGAATAAATTGCAGCAAACTAATCTCTCACTGGGCTGCTTTCCTGTTGGGTCAGCATTACAGTCTAGGTCACCACACAGCTGTAGGAGAACGGTCACAAGGAAGTGGGCAAGAACACGTGGCCGGAGGTAGAGAGCAAGACCAAGTGCAGACAGAGATAAAATTAGACACGGAGAACAGACAGTGATCTAACAAAGTCCTCTGGTTTAGCCAAAGGGTGCTGTAGGGTTTTTTTTATTCGTGCATAAAAACATAGAAATATGGGGCTGAAGAATTCACATATTAACTAGCCTGACCCTCCTGCTCTAAGGTAAGAACAAGCACACACACATTGCCCATGGCTGATGATTGTCTAAGCTGTTCTCACCTCTTGTGAGGATACTGCATTGAGTAACCCTCAGGTGGCCACTGATGATGTTTTATCATCTCAGTAATGGAAAGATCTTATAGACTTTTAGCCTAAATCAGCTCTGTGGCACATTAAATTGATTTCTTTGCTTCCTTTGGAAATTATGGCAAGCCACTGATTACTGACACTTAAATACTGACATTTTTCATATCAAAGACTTATGTCCTTTCTGGTCTCCTTTTTTTCCAATCTTTTCTCTGCAGTTACCTATTTGAAATCTCATAATTCAGAATTTTCTCCACTTCAGTTTTGTTTCTTGAAGGGAGGGAACTAAAACCAAACACAAACTAAAACCAAACCAATCCCAGTGATGACTATCAGTACCAAACATAGCAGCAAAAGACTTCCATTGTCTGACAGTTGATTTATCCTTACACGCAACAGTAAATGCTGAGTGAATTCCAACAATACATTTTTATGTGGAGAATAAAATTAAACACGATGCAAGGAAAGTCCCTGCTCTACTTTTGAAACTACATAATTATACACACATTCTCACACACATTATAACCTGGCTAGCTGCCTGTATGACCTACAAATTTCAGTTCTTGTTATTCACTTTTATTTATTCAACATTCGTCATTGTTCAGAAATGCTGTGTGCCATGACCTTGTCACTACAGTCAGGAGACTGAGTAGGAACATCCTGGATGAGACAAAAGTTGCACCTGTCAGTAACTGCAAGGACTGTCCTTTCAGACGTGGCCTCTCCAGCCACTTCAGAGGAAAGGAATGGAAAAAGAGAGCAAGGCTCCCTGCAGCAAGGCTTCCAGTGAACAGAAAAGATGTGGACCAAGTGCCAAAGGTTCACTGCTGCCATGAGCTAACATAAGCAGGGGGTTTTCATAGGGCTTCCCATATTGCACACTGCCAGTGGTCAGAGGGACTTGCATGTGCAGGTTTTGTTGCCAACTTCATCCCTTTCTTTCAAAGACAGACCTCAAAGAATGGAGAACTGTAAGCTGCCAGGAAAATGGGAATCTGGAGAAGTGTCTGCCTAAACTAATGGATATGTGGACTGATCAGCACTGGCTCTAATGCTCTTTGCTTTTTTCCAAATTTTTTTTTTTTTCTGCCAAATAAGTTCCCGGAAATACTTGACTATAGTGGAAAACACCTGCATTTGCACAGCTCAGGACAGATGGCTGGACAGCACAAGCTGAGGTCACCACCACTGACTCAAATGTGGAACCAGAGTCTTCAGTCCCTTTGGCTAGGCCTGAGAAATCCCAAACAAAATCAAGAAATCAGTTCAAACAAAACTATTTTTATATCTTAAGAACCTGCAGATCCATTCATATTGATTACCTGAATATTGCAAACTACATGTTTTCTAAGGACATGCTACACGTGTTGGGCTTCACTCAAATTGCCTCTCACACTTCATCACAGCACAAGCAATCTAGAATGTTTTTGCAAATCAAGGCAATGGATTTTCTTTAATTTCAGCCAGCAGCTGTTGAAGCAGACCAATAAACAACAACAGCGCATGTCCCACTGAGCTCCAAAAAAAGGCTGTAAATACATTTAACAACCTGCAGCATAAACACATCTTCTGCTTTTAACTGCCACTAAATACCTTTCAGAAAGTGTTTTTGTTACATGTGTATTTGAAGAGAGGAAAAGCTTTAAAGGACATAACTGAAATGCCTCTTTTTCCATATCCACACTCTCTGCTGCATTGCATCTCCCAGATGAATCAGCAATCCACAAACACCAGCAGCTAACCAACTCTCTGAAAATGAATTCAGTAATCAGTCTGATTAATTTAACATTTACGTATTTTAACGTGGAAACTTTAACTTGGGGAATACGTGACAACTGGTGGAAGTCGCAGAAGTCTGTAATTGTGTCTTGGTTGGCTTAAGGTATTTCCATAACACACTCCCACTGTTAGTACTTAAGCTAACTCAGACGTCTGAGTAGCGTGCGGTGTTTGACAGATTGCTGGCTATGGCACTGAGCTGATGTTCCAAGGGTCCCACTCACGTGGCCTCGCACCACAGCTAGCCACCACGGCCCTTTGTGCCACCATCCTACAAAGCACATCGCTGAGTTGGTTCAGAGTAACGATATCCAGCATGTTTTTTCCTGTAGAGTTGTTTTTCCACACAGATCTCTCCAGCGATGGCTCAGCAGTTCGGCCTTGCCAGCAGCCGTACTGCCAAAACCTCCGTGGTGGCAGGCAGCTGCAGAGCCAGAAGGCTCTTGTGCTGACTTTGCCAAGGAAGCCACTGTCTTACTGACTTACGCTCTCAGGAGGCAGTAACCTCTAAAACTCCCCTTGAGCTTCGCTAAGAGATGCCACCACAGTAGCATATATAACGTGCCGAGGCAGCTTCCAACTTAAAAAAAACCACAAAAATAAAAAAAGAGACAGAAAAAGCAACCTGAAATATTTAAAAAGAATGAAACTTGAGTCAAAAATTAAATTGTGTTTCTTTATAGCACTGAGGTACCTGGTGCTTCACCAAATCTGCAATTCATCCAAGAAGAACTGAATTTGCATAAAATGAAACCAATTATAGTCTTTGCCATCTTTACTAAAAGTGATGGGCTTCAGGAAACCATAACCCACTGCTTGGGAGAAGAGTCCTTGAGGAGACATCTCTAACCAGGAGATGCAAGCCAAGAGAGCTGGTGATGCAAGCCCCAGTGCCTCCTTGCCCCTGAGACCAGTCTATCACAAAGTCTGGTTAAATTAAATCAAAGCCAAACGTTCCCTGTTGCTGGTGCGGAATGTCTCACATTCATCCCAAGTGACAACTGTGCCTTAGATTAGATCTCAGAAAAAACAGGATATGCTGGGGAAGAGCTGGTGTACATCTGCCTGCCATTTCAACTCCACCTCCAGCTGGGGTAAGCAGGAGTCGCTGAGAAGGTATTAACACTGTACTTCAGCCAGGACCATCCCACCAGAGATATGTAAGAAATGACTAACAAAGGAGACATCTATTTATGCAGTGTGGAGCGTCATTGGGAAAAACATGGGTTTGGCTATGTACAAATCCACTTTTCAGTGTAAGATTGCAGATCTTGGTATGGACTCGGGGCAGGGTGAAAGTCAGTGGTTGGACCAGGTGGGAGATTCTGGCATTAGCGGTCAGGCAGTTAGTGAGAAAATCATTTTGCCTTCTATCTCCTTCCCTCACTCTGTTTCTCATCTTCTATTTTTGCTTTTGTTTTGCTTTATTTTTTTCATTTCAACACGTTGAGGCAAAGATTGAAGACTTCTGTGCAGCTGTTCAGCACTCAGGTTGCCTGGCCACTTGTTTTCTGTTCTACCTTGCCTCGTTTCACAGTTTTTACCATTGCACAGAACTCCAGCCTCAGAGGGTTTCTGTCCCTGTTTCCAGTTGCAGTGCATGTAAGAGGTGCTGAGTTTTCAATAAGAACAATAAAACACTAACAAACCCAGAAAGAAGAATTTGAAAATGTTTTTCCTTTAAGCAGAAAGGAAATTACTCAAGGGGGAGTGGGGAAGAAGCAAAGACTGATCAGAGAAGGCTTACAAAATCCCCTTCCAAAAGAGAGAGCACTCACCTGAGTAAGGAAAACTGCCTCTGCCAGCTTTAAAGAAAACACTCAACCTTGGGCATCCCAAAGCATCCCTGTCAGGCTACAAAAGTGTTTCTGCTCACCTCTCCTGACACCTGTATCTGCTCAAAGTGGAAACTCCACCAAGCAAGAACAAGACACAGGATTTGTGGCAAGCGGTGACTCTACATGTGAGGCTCTGCTGGGGTATACAGGAGATCCAGGGAAGTAGGAATAGCCTGGTTCATCTCCAGTTCCACCTCCATCTAGGAAAATATCCTCAGGTAGGCATTGCACTGCAGCTCTTGTGTTTCCTCGGTTTTCCTAAGGGCTTTCTGTAGATTCAACTGCCCTTGACTCCAACCCAATCCACAGAAAGCACATGGTAATGAACTACAGCAGAATGCCTCATTCCATTATAAATGTTTAACATTTAACACCATGCAAAGAGTAATGGATTATGCAGTCACTACTGTTACATTGCAACTGGAGAGGAAAAGATAGCTGGAAAGGAAAGATTTTACTACACTTTGATAAGGGTGACGAGACGTGCCTTAAAACAGGGCAGCATGATTTGAAATGGTATTTGTGCAGTAACTAACACTATGTTCAATGCAAGTGAGTAGAAATACAACCATGCTCAGCTGCAAAAAAAGTAATGTGCTTTGCTTCTGTCAGAAAATCTTCAAGAAATTCTTTGTACAGTGGTAGGGAAGTCCTTTGGTTCTGCTTCAGTCAAAGGAAAAAGTCAGTTCTACAGTGTGAAACAGCCCAAATTAATGCTCCTAAAGCACTGACAAAAGGAAACATGGGGGAACAAAAAGAGTTTGTGACAGTTTCTTGATTTTATTAGCTTAGGCATTCAGCTTCTGGAAAAGATGTACAAATTACTATCTACACTGACATTACCTCAGCTACATATTTGTTAGAGAGGCTGAGCAGCAGAGTCTGGGAAAAGTGCGAACTATTTCTCAAAGTAACCTCTTGTCCGTCTGGCACATTTCAGGGGACAGAATGTCTGGGTCACATAGGAAAGAAGCTGGAGTCTCTGTGAACCTTGACAGAGCCATGTTGCAAGCTGCATGAACTGCTTCAAATGAGACGGCTGTGGGGGAAGGGGGAGTGCCACTCTAAATATCTCACAAAAGCAATTAAAATACTGTAAAGTTTCTAGAATAAGAGACTCGGCGTTAACAATGCTTGAAATTTTATTGCAAGTCTCATGATGCTCTATTTAAAGTCATAACTTTTGAAAGCAAGTGATTACCTTGGAATCAGCTGACATTAAAGAAGGCCTCCAGCAGAGAAGAGCCTGAAAAGCCCAAGTAGGCTACAAAGCCTCAAGAAAATAACCTGTTTATTAAAGGCTCGTGATCTTTAAGCCGGTCTTGATTCTGACAGACTGGCTCAAGACTTTAACAGTTGGCGTAAGCTGCATCAGAGAGATGAAAAAGCCCCAACAAACCGTGCCTAAAAACTAAGCCTAAATGAATTTCTCAACAGCATGAGAAAATTGGCAGCAAGAATGGAAAGCTATCTCTGCATTGGCTTGCCTTTGAAAGTCTCTCAACCGAACAAAAGAACATAAATCTCATACTTCTCTAAATCAAAGGGTAATAATTAAAATCAGCAGAACTCCAGAACTACGTTGGGTTTATGGAGCCATTCCCAGAAGGAAAGGTAATAAAGAGTAGAAGAGTATCTCTGGCTTGTTGATTCCAGCACGATAGTTGGAGCCTGGCAGTCAGCTGCAGAATAGGTGCAGCAACTTCAGAAACAGGAGATGTGGGAGCTGGTGGAAAACAGATGGATGGTTTGCCTACTATGCCAGGGAAGGTTATTTTTTGCTGCTTCTACTTCCATCCACACAAATTATAATATACATCCTGTGGATGTTGACTGTGAGGGAAGTGGGGCGAGAGGATCAGGCTGCGGCCACAGCAGTGGGAGAGAACTATCAACACTCATCAAAGGAGCCTGGATGGGAAAAAAAACAGTCTTCAAGTAGGCCAGATCAAGATAACAGAGATGTAACGCCATGAATAAACTATCACTTCCACCTTTGCTACATTTATCTCTTCCTTCATCATTATTTCTCCACTCCCCCCCACCACTCCTTCAGATTTCCAAGTAAGACAGAACATCGAGATGTGCACTTTAATTTAAAAGGGAAGGCAAAGAGGAAGACACAAAGAGATTAAAGCAATCAAACTTACTTCTCACTTGAAAGTTTTGTTTTTACAAAAGGGAGGAGGCTGGTCTGATTTAAGTCAAGAGTGTTTTGTCAGGGTATCATTGCCGCAAGCACCCGAGCACCTCCAGCCAAGAGCAGCTGAGTCTGCTGGTGAGAGCCACGCCAGAGACGGGAGCAAACAGGGCAGGGAAGTTCTTCCCATCCAGCCCATTTGGCACATCACCACGGAAGAATAAGAACGGTGCTTTTCCCGCAGGAAAAGGGTCTGTTTATCTCTATTAGACACAGATAGGTATATCCTTTTCATAGTCCTCATCTCTGCAAAGCTGCTATCATGCCAAAAAGCTGTTAACAATAAAAAGCACACTTTTTTCTAAGATGGAAATTAAAAATAGTCACAATCATACAAAGAATTCCTGGCAACTCTCAATGCCTGTTAGGTCCCTCCCTGCTTAACTTGCTGCATGGAAATAATTTAGAGGTGGAAAGACAGCCAGGCAACTCACAGGAGACTTGTAGTCCATATTTTTCTAGATTTTGGTCAATGTCTTATTTCCCATTTGTTTTTAATATACCCAGGATTTCTCTCAGACCTGCTAAGCTCTGCATAGCTTTTGTTCATTCAGTTTAAAATCTGTTCCACACATACCAGAAAAAAAAAAAAAAAAAAAAAAACAAAACAGAAAAAAAACCCTGCACAGCTGCCATTAAAATTGCATTAAGCTTTCCCAAAGCCAGTTTCCCTGGCGCAATGCACCTCTAGAAAATGACCACAAAGCAGAAGGTTAGAAAGCCTGGTCTTCCTCATTTAAGTGACCATACATTTAAATGGTTAGAGGGAAACACAGATAGTGTCCTTAAAATGAGCCCATGGACATGTGTCAGCTCCATGCCCAACAGCAAGGCCCAGCTTCAGCAAGGAGAAGAGACTCGGAAGGAGCAGTGGGATCTAGTCCAACCTTTTGTCCACCTGTCCTGTGGTGAGCAAACCAGAGTGGCCCAGTTGAGAAGGGCTGGTTCCCCTACAAAGCCTGTGCGAGGCAACTACTACCTTGTACTGGTGTTGATAACCATTCCTGAAGCTCCAGCAAATGTTTTTACTTTGGGCCATCCTTGTCACACGTCCTGCCCCATCACCCTCCGAGAGCTGAGCTGGTCAGGGCTGGAGGGAAGGATGCGGTGGTTTCCAGCAGCAGCTTCTACAGGGCTGACAGTTGCCCTGCCCCAGCTGCAGAGATGAGTCCGCTGTTTGAGCATATCTTAGCAAGGCTTTTGAATGATGTTTTTGCTTCACTAGCAACTGTTTGAGTCAGTTGCTGATCAGGTGCAGAGAACTTTCCACTGTGAAGACACCAGATAAATTGTTAGTTTACTGGGACCTGTAACCATTTCGAAGAACTGGGATGGTGCCAGGTCCAAGCTCCGAAGTCAGCCTGATGCGTTGCTTGCATAGCGTATGCTCATGTAATTACACTGTATAGACTAATAAATCGCTGGCATGGAATCTATTTATATGTGTCTGCTGAGATATATACTACCAGGTCAAAGCCTTGCATAAATGTAAATATTTAACAGCAAAACAGGGGTAAGATTGTGCCCATATCAAAACATCTTCAACCAAGGCCTTTACGTAAAACTTATAACAGGCCAAATAACTGCTACTCCCTGCTTTACAGAATCTGCGTTCTGTTGGTGATTACTATTTGTTTACTGAAAGACTCCGTGTGCTATCTGAAGCTGACAGTTACCAACAACTCTCTTTACACAACAGTCCTCAGAGGAATGTGCTACCATCTTTCATATTTCCTGAAGAGTCCCAGCTCTGCAGAGCCTTCGAAGATGAGGCAGAGGCAGGACGGAACACGGCGCCGTCACAAGCGGTACATGCAGACATGTCATGCCCTACCAAGAACTGGAAAGGCCAAAAACAATTTTCACGTAAGTAGCTCAGTACTACAGATAAAAGTACACAAACGCATGTGTTGCATAAAACTTTTCAAAGACTGTGTGTAGTTAGATATGAAATCAAATTAATGGCCAACATGATATTGTGTAAGCATAATTATCGAGATGATGGGATGTATTAAGATAATTTAAGGAATAGGAACAGGTTCGTAAATCTTGCCAGATATATTTATCAGATTGGAATATTTTGAAAACCTCACCAAACAAGCTCTGACTTTAGAAAGAGGAAGATTAGACTCTGCTGTTGCACATCTACAAAAACAAAACAGAAAGGTCAAAGCAGTGTGCCTGACATAAATTGCACTTGGAAATTTCATTACGGATTGGCACGCACTCTATTCACAGCATCATCTAAAGTTACCTTCAGCCAGGAAATGTAAGATAAAAGCTTCCTCAATAGTCAAGAAGTATAAAAAAAGGAAAATAGTATCTCAAGTGTAAAGCTGTCCAAAATGCTTGGTAAAACATATTCAATCTATGAAAATTAGGCTCTAGTCAAAGGACTATTTAAGGACTATTCTGCTTCGTAGCCTTCCCACAGGACCCAGCCATGCTTCCCAGGCACAGATCATGTCCTAACTGAGCACATAGCTATAGCTCTAATAACACAACTGCAACTTCTTTTAGCCTGAGCTACACAGACAAAATTAAGCATGCAATAACCTAAGATTTAACAGTACCAAATTAATTCTTTAGCATAATTGTAACTGTAGTTGCTATAAGACACAGTTTTGCCCATAAAGTACTAAAGGAATTTCAGCGTATCTTGGGCAATGTTTCAATCACCTAGCAAGAAGAGAGCTTATGTCATATATAGGTTAGGTTAACATCCACATATACCATACTAGGACCTCCCTGATGCAACAGATTTTATTCCATTCCATTCTATGCTGTCAACAAAAATATTCCAAGGCTTATTGTTTACAACATTTTAAGCCAAAATTAACTAAGAGCTTCCTAGTTGCTACAGAACCATGGAAGTTAAGAGGAATATCTACACCAGTGCTTTTCTCCTGTAACAAAGCTGAAGAATGTGCCTTCTTCTGTGCTGATTAATGTGAAACAATAGGACGTCCATAACATCTTAGGTGAAACTTCTGCAGTCAGGGTTAGGGACTTTCTCTTGACTTAATACTTTGAATCAATTTTACTTTCAACCATGTACTTTTGTTCATCTAAGATATTCAACAGTTCCGTAATAGAAACAATCCTCAGTGCAATATCTTGAGTCAAGTGTTTCACATGGTTTTAAAGAGTTCTGTGATTTGAAATCTGGCCACATCATTTAACAGACCACCAACTCTAGCTGAAAGGTGGAACTCTCTTCCAGGTTCTGTGAATTCCCCCGCCCTTCCTCAGCTTCACAGATTCAAAGCAGATGCCTTTCCATATGTTGTGAGGATTAGTATTTGTTTGCTATTTTGGGCATGAAAAATACCATAAAGCATGTGTCTTCATTCTAGGTGCACAGAGCCATACCATTCTAGGACTCTGCAATCTCTACAAAGCCTGACACCGGGCAGTCTGAAACTTGATCAAATCTAAACTAAAACAAGGCTACCCAGGCCTTGAGAAATACTACTGACTACTTTCATGAAAGGAAACACTTTTCCCTGCAATATGCAGATGACGGTAGAATTGGCTCCTGAAGGCTGCAGAGGGTAAGAATTTCACAAAGTGTATGATGACATCTATACAGATCAAAAGGCTGTCCAGAGTTGCAACAGTTAAAAATTCAGCAAGAATGTTAAGTGTCTGACTTCTGGGTTTAAGCCAATCATGATGAGAAATCAAGCTGAAGCTCAGTATGGAGCACTTTTTCTTCGTCTTTTTTTTTTTTTTTTTTAACATTCTTCTAAAACCGTAATGATTCACTTATGGATAATTAAGGCAGATTTTCATTAAGGGGGATTTTCATTCCCATCCAGCTGTTTTATTGAGCCAAGGGTGTTCCAGAAAGAACATTCATCTCTGTGAGACCAATGCAGGACCAGTCCCAGCCATACTGAAGGAAAGTATGACAAGTGCTCCATCACTTCTCCAGCAAAAGGATGAGCTCTCAGTGGGAGCATGACACCCTGTGGCTCTGGCACCCAAGAAGGAGACTCCCACTAAACTCACATTGGGAAAAGGTGGAGCACATCACACGGATCATGCTGGGCTGTCAGGGCTTATCAGCTTCTGCTCACCATAAGCCCTTTGGGACACCATGGTGCAATCTGAGGGAAAGGGCAGCCTGGTTCAGGCACAGAGGCAAGCCCTGAGCTGAGCTATCTGTGCCTTATGGTACCTAAGGCACCATAGGTGGAGGAGGTCAGTGTACTAATACCCATGTTCTCCTGCAAGGAGTCGGCCCAGTGGCCACCAGGCCGTACACAGCTCAGTGTGGATGACAAATGATGGCATTGCTGAAATAATCTGGAAGAGATGTCAGCTAAAGAAATCCTTTCAAGCCAGAAGGGTCTCTGCAGGGGGTAAAGGCTCTATTATTCCTGATTCCTCTTAATCTGCCACATAGGTGGTTGAGGTTGACTATCTGAGTGCGGGACTCTGGCGTTCCTTATCCATAACCTATTCACCCTGCCTCATTGCATAATGTTTCCTCCTGCATCATCTGACTCTACTATGTGCTGAAATCTCCATCTTTTGTCTTTCTTTATGCGCTTATGAAAGAGCTGCACACAAGGAGTGCACTAAATTATTTACATGACTCACCAGGGATGAAGAGGGATTTGCAAGTAAAAAAGTACCATCGAACTAGACAGATGGCTGTACTGCAGGGGTTATGGCTAAGGAAGAGGCAGCGGAGACTGATCAGAAAAGGGAGGTCCAGACCAACAAATTACCAAGCACAGGTTTGGCAAGGACTGCTAGACTGGGGCAAGATTTATGTAGGAGGCCATCCAGGTAATTTTAAGGCTGGATCCCTAGGCAAACACATAGGCAAAGGATTGGAGAGGCTGCTCGTTAGATAAGGGTTAAGTATGCCAGTTTTGCCAGTATGCAAAGTCTGATGAATAAGCCTTGTTGCAGAAATGGCTGCTAGCAAAAACTCCTCTCTCCAGCTGCGCAAGCCCTGCAGTCCCCGAGCAGACACACGATGAACATTAAAAGAGAGCAAGAGTGCAAGGAAACCATACAGTGATCTAAGACAGAAGAATACCCCAACCTCATCACTTGCCAAGTTTCTGCAGATACAACAGCAAGGGAGACTTCTGAGAAGGATCCTGTAGTGCCCGGAGGATGTGCTCCCACAAAGGGGCTTCCAAAAAAGAGCATTGGTGCTGAAAGGACAAAGCTAAGGAAAGTTTGCTTATGTCACTCTTCTGATCCTTCCACCAAATCCTCTTCCTCCATACAAAACTCTAGCACAAAAATTACTTGCTTTTGCTTTCAAGATCTATTCATTTCCTACCTATCACATCTCATTTCTCACTGAAATATCAGCTCCTGTCTCTGATCAACCAGTGATGCCAACATTCATCACCAACTTCAGCGACAAGCTGGGACAACAATCTTTGTAGGAGCATTTGCCATGGATATGAGCAAGACTGTGTTTGTCAGGGCAAGAGAAAAGTACACAGCAGTAGTTGAAACATGAAAGTGAATTTTAGTTAGATGAGAAGGTTGATAGAAACAGAAGATGTTTTGAGAAAATTCTAATTTGTCTGAGACTCTTCTCAGACTCTTCCTATAGCTGTAATTCCACATACTCTCTTCCAAAGGCAAAACAAGGTTTTGTTCTGAGATTCTCATTACTTTTCCAGTCTTTCCTTGCTTTTGCCTTAATGCAAAAAAAAATTCTATTGTTTTCTAAAGGAAGGCTCACCTACTCAAACAAGTATAATGAAAAGTAGTAAAACAATCATACAGAAAAAAAGAGAATCTAAAATCTTAACAGAGGCAGTAAAATTACTGCAGTAAGTGCAGGACTGAATGAGCTACGGACACACTGCATGGAAACAAACACCAGAAGACTTGTAACTTTAGACTAAATTTCAGGTTTAAGTCCCAGCTTGAGTTGGAACTTCTCAAATACTTGAGACATCTAGAGAGCATTTAATGTTAAAAAAGACAGATGTCAAGCACGCTGCTGTAGAACTCTGTAAGGACTAAGTGTTTATTAATCTATCCTTCTGCCAAAAAGTTCTAATTTACACTAAGAAGAGATAGTGTGAGGAGCAAGCAAAAAAATTATCATTGGCTCAGCACAAACCACACTAGGCCAACAAAAGTATTTCACTTGAAGATGAGAAACTATTTGCTGAAATTCTTCATATGGTTAGCACTTGACAGGGGTTTTTTTTGCCCCCAAAATCATACACATCCAATGATAATTAATCTGCCAGCAGATCTGCCAGAATGGGCCTGACATAGCAACTATTACCAATGAAGGGCAAAGCCTTTTACAAGATGAGAACCAGCAAAGCTATCACGTCCTTCAGGACTGGCAAGGGGCCAGGTGATGATGGGCTGCCACCTAAGTACTGCACAGCCCATCAAGACCACGTAGGTCCAATCTAACAGGCAGCATTTCAGCAAATAGAGCAAAATAAACTTCTGCAATCCATCTCATTAAAATATCAGTGCCTTGATGGGCAGAGACCCTCAGACAGGCAATGAGGTGCCAAGGATAATGGATACAATGCAAGAATTCAAGTGGACTGAACACTGCAAGAATGATCATCCGATTTTATAACCCAGTCTGTATTTGAGCACTGTGTTGAAGTACAAGAGAAGGCTTAATACCACATCAACTTCAAGAAAGTGAATGTAAATGTAAATGTAAAATAATGTCTTCTTTGGCAGAGGAAGTAGGGGATCTGTTCCACATCATGGAAGAGTTGCTGGTTACCAAAAGGGCTTTTGACTGTGTGGAGTGAAAGAACTTTTCAAAACTCCTGAAGGATACACACTGCTATTTAACCACAATTATGCTTTTCTTTTGGATATACAAATTTTAAAAAAATTAATCTTTTTGTAGAATAGTTCTATAGTTCTATTTCTCCACCATTTGAAGTACTTGAAAATATTGCTCAGTCTACTATTTCAACTTGAAATTTCTCCTGGGAGCAAATGAGAAGAACTATAAATTAAAAAAAAAAAAAAAAAAAAAAAAAAAAAAAAAAGGCAATCAAGTCTATAAAAATTGTACTATGCCAAAAGAATGCTGCAGCCACTCCAACATTCTGTTATTGATATTTAGAGGTTGTTTGCTGAATCTTAAGATATTCAAATGAACCAAGTATTTGATGTCACTACTCTGCATTCCTGGGTTAACCAGATCTGAATGATAATTTAAAGTGAACAAAATAAAGCATGCCCTGATTAGGTAATGGACGATGAGGTACAATTAACATCACTATTCAAAATAATAGTTTAGGTTCTCTTTGCTATGGAATTTCTGCTTGGTTCAGCAGGAAGGAGGGTTAGAAAAACATTTACAGCTCCCTACTTATTTGTCCAGCCTTGAAACACAGACAAGCCTCAAATTTGCTTTAACATGCAGCAGAAAGAAAAACTCAAAACATCCTCTCTCAGCTAAAGAGAGATGAAGTACTTAAACCACAGTTTTTCCCTGCCTTCACTATGCTGCTTGAAAATACCCACGTAGGATTTGGTGAGGATGGCATCAAGAGTAACTGCCTTAGAACAAATCTCCAAGATGTATCTGAGCAGAGCCCAGTATAGGTAGCTGTGAGGACAAGAAAGATGAACAAATAGAAAAAAATAATGCATTACATAGACAAAAAATATATTAACAGAAATAACTGGATTTTGTGGTGCTGCCTGCAACTACATTGCAGTGCAACAGCAAAAATCCCTGAAAGAAATATACAGAGATTAATAACAAAATAAAAATCCAAGTAGCTTAAATTTAACACAAAGCAAGTAGCTGCCTGAGAAAATATTAATAGCAGGATTAAAAACAGGAAACTGCAAGCTTTTATATCTTTTGTCCTTTTTCTAGTTCCAAAACCAAACAGCATTACTCTTACAGAAAAGACAGACACATTAGGATATAAGCATGTATTGCCCCAGACATAACTCAGCTGTGGCTGCTGAACCAAAGAGGGTTCAACAGCCCACGGACAGGTCACACAGACCTGTGCTCCTTTCCTCCTTAACAGGTCTTCATATACCACCAGCAACAGTTTTATCTGCTAAGAAACTCAAACCTGAGATGTGGCTTTAATAAAGCTTTTTCTGTTTGATTGGTTTTGT
The DNA here is from genome assembly GCF_015227805.2 of Hirundo rustica. Classification (NCBI taxonomy): domain Eukaryota; kingdom Metazoa; phylum Chordata; class Aves; order Passeriformes; family Hirundinidae; genus Hirundo; species Hirundo rustica. Next base: position 54,168,150 of record NC_053450.1, on the reverse strand, counting down.
TCTGTTTTCTTTCTCTCTAATACCGAACAAGCACAGCCTTGCTTCTCAGTGATCTAATACAATATACTGGGCACTTCTAATTTGTAAAGACAGCTTGTCTAAATGGAAGAAAAAATAATTAATACACACACACAAAACTACTCTAGACTTCTTTTAGGAGTTTCTATTTGTACAATAGAAAACATACAGGATAAGATCTTGAAAAAATCAAAAGAAGATTACACAGCTTACATTTGAATAATGTTTAGACTTTCAAAGCACAGCATTTTGTAAATTACTGTAATGACATACACACACATACACTTTGCCCCTCTTCCTCTCTCTACCATTTAGCTTTCATAATATATACATCAGATGCATTTCTAATACAGCACCATTCTCCAAACGAAAGACAAATATTTGACTTAGAGTTATGGTTGAGAGAACATAACTAAAGTTTAAGAAAAGGAAACAAACAAAAAAAAATAAAATTCTAAGGCATTGTAAAAAGAAGCGACTTTAGAAAGCAGAAAAATTCAGAGATCAAGCTTGACATGAAATGTGTATGTTTAAAGGCTCTGGAGATGCATAGCTGACAGAACAGAAACACTATAACTCTGTTCTCTGGGGATCCCATTTACCCCACCCTTTTCTCCTCTAAAAATCCCTACAGAAAATGTAATAACCTCAAGAAACTGTTACGGAGGGTGGAAGGTGGTGAAGCTACTTCATTCATAGTAAATTCATTAAATTCTTTATAGGAAAGGGGCATGTCAAGAAGGAAATCATAAAAGCAGTAAAAAAACCTGTTTGATGCTATCCCACTTCCCCTTCTTTTAAAAAGCTGGGGCTGAATAGCATCTATAATTAACAGGTGGTAAAGTGTTCACCAGATGAATACTTCGGTATCTACTGTTTCAGGTGACAGAGAATAAATCGTGCAAATTATTTGCAATCATTCTCAGTACAGAGCTTCCCCTTATCAAAGGCTCCAGCTCAGAATTAAAGGTGGAGGCATAAGATGCTGCAATTGCCAGTCCCTCATACTTTCTCAGAGTACTCATTTTTAATACAAATGCTCTGTATGACACTGGAAAGCTGTGAGGTTTTTTTTTTTAAAAAAAAACCCCAAAGTTTATCATTCAGGATAACCGGGTAGAATTGCACTTCAATTACCTTCTTAGGTAGCAGTGGAAACCAAAAACAGGAAATCAACATTCCAAGAAACGTTTTGCATGCCCCAACTTAATACCAAACATTTCATTTGCTTACTAACAGGCGCCATCTGCACAAAGCTGCAGTGCAGTAAGTTACATGGGAAGTCTGATGAGGGTTGGGAGATGGTTTGATGTTTCACTTCTACTTGGGACTAACCAGAAGCTGCCTGGGTCTCGTGGAGAAAGAGTGCCCTGAAAGGGAAGTCCATGCTGAACTGCTTCTCAGCTTCCCCAGCTGATTTATACCTAAAAGGTCTTAACCAGTAGTTACTGAATTGTTCCTCGTGCGATTTACTCCATTTCTCTTTTCTCAGATTTGTTTCCAACATTATAATGAAGAGTTTCAGCTTGATTTGCTAACAGGAACTTGTATCTTTTGTATCGTTAAGGATTCAAGTATTAAGAACACTTCCAAATAAACTCAACAAATATGTTTCTAAACAACTCATCCATATCATATTGCGTATTGATGTGGATTTGCAAGTGCCTGGAACTCAGCAGGAATTTCAAATGCACAGAAACCAAGCATGTTCCCATCAGCCTGCTGGTACCTACATATGTTGCTTCTGAAGAAGCTGATGATCCTGAACCAGCATCAAACACTTCTCTGGCAAAGAGACAGTGTCCATGACATTAGATATCAACCACCAGCCATCCAGAGCTGCCTCATCATCGCTCCTTACAGGAAATGTCTGGTCTCAGAAAAGGCCAGCAAGGCACTGGCGCTACCCCTGCAGTGACTCAGGAAGGGTTATCAGCTCCTGGCTCTTTTTGAAGGACTTAATACAGTCTGAGCCATTCTTCCATATATAATACTGATGCATATCAGAACCGCCATCAGGTGATTCCAAAATTTCATTTTGATGACTGTCTTTACTATCATCTTCTCAGCAAATAAATAATTAACTAATAATAATAACAATATAAAAAAAAAAATAAAATCCAACAAGAACAGCCAGACGCTGTTTATTTACGTGGAGAAACATTTCAAGCTAGAAAATCTCAGAAGAAATGTTTAGTCTTATCTGCTGTTTATAGACTCACATCTTGCCCTCTCTCTCCTGCTCTACTAATCTCCGGTGCACACGCCACACCTCCGGACATGTGGTAGCATGATCCTTACAATGATGTGAACCCCTCTAAAGTCACATGCCTTACTATGACTCAAAACCTGTTAGAACTACAAAATTTGGCAACAAAATTTCTAAGGCATTCTGTTCCCTTTCCTTCTGAGAAGGAAAATGCTTCCAGTCAGCCAGCAACAAAAGCACCTGAAATTGTTTCCACCATTCCCAATGCATATAGTCCTCCTGGACTGATTTCAGCGCTAAGGTGCTTTTTGCCCAGCATGGAGTGATGGCAGAGACTGCATCATAGGGAGAAAAACTATGCATCACAGATTCCATGGGGGATTGCAGACTAGTATGTGTGACACTGTGCCCAAGTGATGTAATTTCTGTGCAGTATCACTTTGATAAGCAGATAAAAAAGACATAGGATATTAAGGTCTGCTAAACAGCTTCAGTCCTTCTCTGGAACTTTAGCAATAAAGATAATTCACCATTTTACTACTTTAGTCATCAAATTTTACTACACTTTTGCTAGCATGAATGGTTTTTTTCTCTCTAACACTCTGGGACTCAGTGATTTGTAAGGTCTCCATGTTCAGCTTTGAACAAAAAAGAGGTGCAAATGTTAATACCGGTTACAGTCACCCCTGTATACTCCCTCTTTCCCTGTACCTGAGACTTTCAGAGTCTAAAATACACTTAACAAACTGAAGAAAAGCATTTGCAAGACAGGGGGTGCTCTGAAGAGCCACACACTAATAACATCACGTACATAAACATGGGGTTACAGTCCCCAATACTTTGCCTTTACAGTAATGGCACCAGTTTTCTGTTTTCAGAAGCAGAGTCTGGGGTTTACATCCCTCCCCAACATGAGGCTTCTTCCAGTTGCCCTTGAGTGGATACTTTCTTTGGGTTTGTTGTTTTTGGTTTGGGTTTGTTTGTTTGTTTGTTTGTTTTTTTCCCCCAGGAGACTTTTTTCACTTCCAGGCATCAACAGAAGAGTCATAAAATCTGGTATTCAAACCTGAAATTCCTGAAGTGAAAGCAGTGTGAACCTAATTGCATATCCAGCCACACATTTTTAATTTCATATACATGATCACACACCACTGTCTTTGTATAAAGTGGAGAACAGACATTTTGAGAGTAAATTTAAGACATGGCCTTTCAGTTAAGTAGATGTGCCAAGCCAAAAGTCAGGTTGGAAAGCAGCAGGCCAATGTGATGTGACATTTCACCTTTCCCTCTATGCCATCTTCCCCTATTCATGCATTAAAGGTTTATGTAACTGGATTTCAACATTACATAACATGTATGAACATATAATTCAGTGTTCACAGCTGAATCAAGTAAGTGCATGCATTACCAACAGTCTAACAGTAATTTTCTAATGGTTTTAGAGTTAAAAGCTCTGGAGTCCAACTTCAATGATGATAACCTCCAGAACACAGGAAAACACAACATCTTTATGTATCACTCCATCTGCCATTTTAAAAAGGGGGGTGAAATGATGTCAACTCCACTTTAAGTGTTTTCATGGCAGTTAAATTGCTATTTGTGGATTACATTAAGAGCTTCAAGATAATATGTTTCAATTAAACTTGTTAAACAGCCACATTCAACACATTATCATTTGTCTGTAGATCTGCTTTGTTACTCATTCAAAGAGCAGTGATTTCCACAAGTTCACAGTGCATAAAAGCTCTTGGCATGAGATCCAAAAAAACCTCAGAAGGCTGGAAGTGTGTCTTATTCAAGATAAACCAAGTGTCAGGTTTGTACGACCATCAAAATACAAGCACATAGCTGTATCTATTCACATCTGCCTTTTTAATGTATTCCTAGCATTACACAAGCTCTCTTACCTACTCTCAAACACTGCACAATCCAGAAAAAAATTACTAAAGGAAGCAGCTTCACCTTCCACTGATGATAAACCGCATGACCCTGGTCTTTGGGGAATTCATTAAATCTTGTTGTGAGCGATGTTTTATTTGAGCAAGGGTAGTAGAGCATACACAGCTGTGTGTACATGGGGACAGATACACACTGTGAGTGGAGTGAGATCTATGAACACTTTGAAGATTCTGAAAATTAATACTTACTAATTTTCCATAGATCAGAAAACTTTATGAAAAGTATTTTCTTCTTACTTAACCTATACTCAACATTCACCTCTTAATTCAATTTACACCATTTTTAAGCATCTCTCATGGTACATTCCATGGCATCTTGAAAGTTCAGAAAATACAGACTAAATAATGTCATGAATCAACAGATTTGAAACAAGTCAGTGAGAAAAATAAAATCAACATTTTGGGCAGCCCACTAGCAGCTCCCTAAGGCTGATGCCTTTTCTTTCTTACATAGTCTTACCACTTTTGAAAAATACTGCCCACCTTTGGTTATGGCCAAGGTTAACTCCTGTCTCAGTAACTAAACTGGGCTTTCAGAATTCTCTAATATGGCAACTAAATAGAAAAACAGGCATTAAACCCCCCTAAATTCTTACTAACAGCACCACCATCTTAATGATTAGTAAAAGCTAAAGCATTTAGTACATCTTTTTTGTCTCCTCTTTAGAATATATAAGTACATAGGATTTTGCAAAACTATTTCAATTAAACTCTGGTTTCACTACCATAATACCATTTATTCAGCCATCCTTTCTGCCAATTTTTAAAGCTTAAGAAAAAACCCCACTAATAAAACTTTACCCTATTGTCCTTCATTATCTGAGATACTCAAAAATACAATCTGTTTTTAATTGTAGGATACAGAAATACGAACCAAAAGGAAAATCTACAATAGATGATGTGAATTGAAAATCAGTAAATCAGAACTACATATGAAGCATGTTAGTAAGAAAAAAGGACCCTTGGATTCTCATATCACTACCCCCTCCTTCTGCCCCAAACCCAAAGTGGCCAGGACACTTTTGCTCCTAAATTGACAATTCAAATCCATTTTTAACTGGTAATAACTGAAATGAATTGTCACCTTGAAGGCTTTTTAGATTATGTTAAAGAAATCTGAGGTCCAAGTCTAGCTCCTGGAGCAAAGGTGACCCCAACATGGCCCTTGACAACTGATTCAACTTGGCAAGTTCCTTTCCTGGCTGATTCACAAATACAAGGATAAAAGGATATGGAAGGGGAAGCACCTTTGAGCTTTTGCAGGCAGCAGCACCTGTGCCTTTTTTAAGAGCTCTGATGAAATGTGCGAGCAAGGCAATGTAGGCTGTTACTCAAACTCCTTTGCTATCAGAGAACATGCAACTCAGAAGGCACAAACATGGCAGTATTTATTTACCCTATGTGTTCTTCAAGAGATGCTAAAATCACACAAGAGTATGTGAACAGCAGAACTAATGACATCTGATTTGACCCAGATGTTAAGTTTCTGGTTCAGTAAGATGCAAGCACTAAAAAAGAGTTCTTCCAGCAGCTGAAGCACCCATGTCATCCCCTTCTTGCCCACATACTGGTGCTCATTGGGCATGGGGCTCTTCCTGAAGCTTTTCATTCCATGGGCTCACTAGCAAGACCTCTCTTTCACCTGTCTCTCACTTTTGAAGAAACCATTCCATCTCTAAGACCTGCTCCTCTTTCAGGGAATTCTTGTTTCCAAAATTGTTGTGAAGGGTGTGAAGCAGGCAAACAAACAGGCAAGTGAATGTCTACATGTGCATACACACATGTGTACATATGAACACTGGGTTCACAGACTGTCACCAAATCCTTATTACTTTGGGAATTTAAAACAGTGAAGAAATGTTTTGCAGTGGGTTTAGACCATAATTTTATTTACATTTAAGTGTCTGGAACATTATCAGAAGAAAATATCCAGAGCTTAGCAGCATCTGGTAAACACAGCACTGCATTAAAAAAGCAGTTTGAGCTTTATGAAGAATGAAAGTCGGCCAAAGCTC